>NC_056727.1:244309958-244492458 GCF_019279795.1 Protopterus annectens | reverse complement strand
CAAATAGCCTTGGTTGGAATGGTTCAAGTTTGTCAATGGTACTAAAAGAAAGAAACAAAATCAAATTCTTATTGGAATTACACAGTGTAGTTTTATCATTTTTTCAGAAAGAAGTTCCAAATAAAGAAGGGATAAAATTCCAGTCTCCATTTTGTTTTTATTTTTTGTTTTTGTTTCTTCATTTTAGAACAAGAAGAAACAAAAACAAAAACAAAACTGAGCAACTTGAGCCATTCTAACCAAACGTTATTTGAAGATTATGTAACTTGTTTAATAGTGTGAAAGAAGAGAAATTAAATAACTCCTGTGTTTGTCCTGTTTTAATATTAATTATTACAATAAAATTATTGTGACTGAAAGATTTCCATAATTTTAAAGGATTTGCAACATGATTTGCTACACTCATACATGCATGTATAGATAGATAGATATGGACACACACTCACACACACACACACACACACACACACACACACACACACACACACACACACACACACACACAAATATATATTTATATATGTTTTTATGCGGGTCTACATGAAAATATTGAAACCCCAGAAGACTGAAGATGACATTGTCAAGGCAAAATCAGCAAGAATTAATTTCAGCGAAGGGCCGGATCAGTGAATGTATTCCCAGGGTAAGTGACCTGTTGGCCAATAAGGTGCCCTTTATCCAACAGTAGTACTTAATACTGGTGTTGGTATATTTAGTTAGAAGTGGTGCGGGGGCGAGGTCCCCCACTTGGGTGGGTTGGGGATGGTGCAGTTTCTTTTTGTGACATTTGGTGTTAGAGGAACTTCCCCTGGAAAGATATTTGTCAATCCAGTCTTTTGCTGATGTGAGTTTTTGCTGATTTCGTCTTGATAATGTCATCTTCGACCTTCTGGAGTTTCTATGTCATGTATGTATGTATGTATTTGTATGTGCCAAACCAAGTGTTCTCTTTTTCTTGATGCTGTATAACTTCAAACTTGGTAGATTTAAGCATAAGATGTGTGGAGGTTTCATCTCTTGCAAAGTGTAGAACACTTTTTTTCCCAAAATACAGCTACTTAGTTATATTGTCATTTGTTGAGCTAATACTAATGAGAATAAAATTGTTTTCCTTTAGTTATCAACATGGACCCTCCACTCCTTCAAATGACTGTTATTGATTAGGCATGCATTCCAGTACTTACTGGAAAAACAAGATTTAATGCAGGTAATCATTTATTTCAGTTACTAGTTTGACTTTAGTAGAGAAGCATCTGTTTTTATTTTTAACTTACTCTTAAAAATTAATGGATGGCTAATCATATTCTTTGTTTGATTGTTAGCTCTAAGTCACAGGGGATTTTTAATGTTAACTCCAGTTACAATGGTGACATTTGACATATTGTTTTGCATGGTTTCTCCTTCACGTTATGAATTTAAATGCATGATGGGTCATATGGTTTAAAGAAAGCTTATTGAGTACAGATATTATATTATATTATATTATATTATATTATATTATATTATATTATATTATTACTGGAAATAGGTTTGGGCATCAAACAGTAGCCTGAGGTATCATACTACATTTCACTCCCCATAGAATTTATCTGTTTGAAATATGTTAACTGCATTATTTTAAGTAAATATTATTTATTTATTTATTTATTCATTCATCCATTCATTCAGTCTCATGTGTTTACCAGGAAAGCGATCTCATCCTTATACCCTTTTAAGCCATAACCTAGCCCATGTAGAAAAAAATGCAAAGAATGACATATGGAATTATATACAGTGGCATATATAGGACTAGTGATACACAAACTGAAGTAGCTGACATTACTCCATACTTTCAGTGGAAGATTTACATTGCATATTCAGCTGTTGAAGAACATTACCTTTCAAACAGGGGCAGCTCGTGCTATAGGACTGCAGGACTGCAGCCCCCCCCACCCCCACCTGTAAACAAAGTAACAAACAGAAACCTAGAAAGAAAGAAAATAAAAAATTAAGAAATTGTGAATCCCAGAATTCTGCGCATGGGTGCACACAGTTCCTGGAATTCAGAAGTCAAACTCCAGACTGCTGACACAGAGTCGAGATAGGGGGGAGGCATCTCTGCCCCGCTAATGCCCAGAAGCCTGGGCAGCGATGTCATCACAGAACAGAGTAACTCCGGACTGCGTGGTCTGCAGGCTGGACCAGTTAGGAGGAGAGTTGAGCTCTCCGGACCAATCAGGAGGAGAGTTGAGTTCTCACAGACCAGTCAGGAGTTCTCGCAAACACTAATCAGGAGGGGAGTTGAGTTCTTGCAAGGAAAACTAATGGTGATATTATTAGGAAGAGATTTAAGTTCTCATGGACCAGTCAGGAGTTCTCGGCTGGAAGGCACACTACGCTTCGTTCAGGTAAGTGTGTGTGTGTGTTTAGCTGCGGAGTCTTTATAGCAGAACCGTGCGTGTATGTCTTTATAGCAGCAACAGCCAAAATGTGTTACACAGCTTTGAATAACAGTTTGACTGGAGGTGTGAGACATGTTTTTATAAATCCCTACTGCTTGAATGTGTAAAGATAAGATTTAAGCATTAAGGACTGTGTTTGTTTAGCAGTCAATCTCAAAGATGAAACAAAGTCATAGAGATGTTATATTATACATTCTGCAGAACAGAACTGCAGAGTCTCTTTATAGCAGAAACGTTTATGGCTTAACTTGAAAGGAGCTGAGGAGTCTTGTGTGTATGTCTTTATATCAGAACAGAACTGTAGAGTCTTTATAGCAGAAACAAAAAGATGATATTGAAACCAGTAAACCAGGAGTAATAAACATACTGGTTTACCGGTTTCGGCATCATCTTTTTATTTTTGGGTTTTGTGGTCTTTTTGGCCGTTGTTTGCACTTACTCTTTATAGCAGGAAATTTTATGGCTTAATTTAAATGGAGCTGCAGAGCTTTTAATTTGTGTGTGTAAAATGCCCCAGATACATGTGGCTAGAATGAGCTAGACTCAAACCCTGATCCTTGGGAAGCAGGTAGCTATAAATTACCTTTCCTAGTACCCACCATCAATTATGAAGTTTTGTTCTGTTCCTCATAATGTCTGCAGTTTTCAGGATTTTAGGCTCCCTACCCACCACCACTTGTGAAATTTTGTTCTGTAACTTCTGTTCCTCATAATGTCTGTGGTTTTCAGGATTTTGAATTCACTAAATAACGACAGGCATTTGAATTTCAGACTTCATATTCATCAGAAAGTACATGGTAACACAAAACCTTTTATTCTGGCAATTTTCTGTTTATATGATCAATATTTGACAATTGTCCCTATTTTTGGGGCTGTATAGTGGCTTTGTCCAGGATTTTTGTACTAAGAGGTTGACAGCTATGTTGAGAACTGAATTCACTGAATATGTTTGGGGGCTGTATTCCCACATTATTGTCTTTGTCTAGGTGTTTTGTTCTAAGAGGTTGAAAGCTATGGTAAGAACTGAATTCACATTTAATTTTCATCTGTCTTTCATGAAACAGCTGATTTGGTATAGTGGTATGTTTCTCTGACTTTAGTGTACAGAGTCCTGTGTTCAAGGTTTGGCAGTGAAATGCATGGTGGTAATGCAACATTTTATTCTAGCAACTTTCCAAGATTATACAAGCAATGTTTAAAATATGTCCCTAGTTTTTGGGCTTTTGTAACCCTAATAAATTTTGGCTTTTTCCAGATTTCTTGTGCTTCATAGTTGACAGACACAGTTGAGTGTTGAGTGGATTTTATAAGGAGGTGATAGCTTCAAGAGAAGTTAAGTGCTGCTTATGCTAAATTTGTTTGCATTTTTAATAGCATAACAGGTAGTGTACTTGCTTTTGATGCAGAAGGCTGTGGGTTCTACTCCCACAGTATATAGATGCATAGATGCACTGGTAAGATCAGACCATAAACTAGTCTCACTGGATATTCACATCCCGACCCCACCCCTTGCCCAGAAAACCACAGTGAAAAACTTCTGTAAAGCAAATTTCACACTCCTCAAAGTGCAGTGCCGTTTAATTAGGATTAAACTAGTCCCGGTGCCAAAAAGTCTGCTCTTCTAATTTTCCCTTAAAACTAGCCAGTTTTCTAGTTTTAGCACTCAAAACTGTTTCCTTGTCCTCAGCACCTGTTCAAAACTTTTTGCAAGTACTAAATAAACTACAAATTACTGCAGCACTCAACTTTCCTCACTTGTTAGGAGGAAAACAGTTTTTAGTACTTAAATTAATAATTACCTATCCAGGCATGTCTAAGGGTCAGCTCCCAGTAATTTCCCCTGTCTACCTGATGAATCTGGGCATCTTGGGGCAATGTAGCAATTGCCTCATGTACACTGACAACCCTCTCCTCCTACTACCCAACACTACAACCTGTGAGACATGCACTTATATAGCCAAACTGGAAGCCAAGCCCTCTCCAGCCAAGACTGTACTAAACAGTCAAGAGGAGAAGGTAAACACCTGCACCACACTCAACACATAGTCCATCAAAACCTACACCACCTAAACCCACACATAGTAACACAAAACACACACCTACATTCATGGAGGCTCTCAATAAAAATCTGCCCAAACAACAGAGACCTCCAAAGCTGAAATGCAAGCAACCACCACCCCTCAACACTACCCAAATGACACAGAGCCCACAAAATCAGTGTGCCACTCAACCTCAACCCATAAGGCAAAACAACGTACCCAACATACTAGTTATAGGTGACTCTATAGTCAGACACACTGATCTCCCACTCACCAGGCTAAACAAGGAGAAAGTTACTGTCATCTGCCTGTCGGGTGCCAGGATCCGCCACATAATGCAAGCACTCAGGTCACTCCACAAGTACAAATATGACTCTGTCATTGTCCATGTTGGTGTGAATGACCTGAGATGTACCTCCATGGACTACATGAAAAGAGACATGAAGGAGCTCTCAGATCATGTAGCCCAGGCAGATATAACCCTAGCCCTGAGTAGCATCCTGCCATCACCCAGAATGATACCACAGTACAAGGACAAAATGATTGACTTCAACAATTGACTAAGCTTCTGGTGTCATTCTAAGGGGATCCAGTGTCTGTCTGCCTGGGATGACATGACTGACAGACCATGATACTTTGAAAGAGATGACCTGCACCTATCACCACTGGGATTCCAGATACTGGCTAAGGCTCTTGCCACTCCTAGAGTGCCTTTTTTTTAGGCAAGGTTCAAATGACAAACTCGCCACTGTAGCAGGTATAAGTAAGCAAAATCTGAGGGTAATGCTACTCAATGCTAGAAGTCTAAACCTCAAAATGCACTCACTCGAGGCACTCCTTAAAATGGAGAACATCCACATCTGTGCAGTGATGGAGACCTGGTTCAAGGATCCAGAGATCACCCCTGCATTACCAGGCTATAAGTCATACCACACCTTTCAGCCACCTAATCTGGACTGAAACACTAAAGGAAGAGGCATGTCCATATTTATTAAAGATATCCACACCTCCAGGCTAGTTGCTGAACATAATGCATCTGAAATTATCCAAATGCAACTAACACTGGACAAGACTGAAATCCAGATTGTAGCTTGTTACAAATCCCCCACCATGCCCCAGGATGCCCACTCCATGTTTCTTGATATACTGGATAATATTAAGGTACAGCACAATAGTGTAATAATGGGCAATTTCAACTATACCACTATCAACTGGGAAAACTACTCATGTACTAACTCATTTGTGCATCACTTTCTGGAATTCATAAATTCCAATGCCCTGGATCAGCTTGTCCATACCCCCACCAGGGGCAGCAATATACTGGACCTGGTCATTACTAATATGGGCAGCCAATGTTCCATGCCAGAGGTCAACTTCTCACTGGTCAGATCTGACATAAGCTAATCACCCTAGATATAAATATCCTGCCCGCACCCCCCCCCCCCCATTAAGGAAACCACTGTAAAAAAATTCTCCAAAGCCAACTACATGCTTCTGAAGACAGAAGTGGCAAGCTTCACGACACCCATACAGATGGAAAATAGAGGTACAACTGTTGAATCCTATACAAATGCACTGTATAAGCACATACATGAGTGCAATGATTGTGCCATCCCCAACAGAACCAAGATGCTATCCTCCAAAAAAAGGAAGCCAGTCTGGTGGTCCCCTGCCATAAACAAACTCTACAACAGAAGGAATAAGCTGTTGCAAAAAAGAGTAAAATCCCCTGATTGCAGAAACTCCCTGGTCAGCCTCAGTAAGAAACTGAGATCCCTCATAAAATACTCCAAAGCTAGTTACAAAAATAAAATCGCCACTAATTCTAAAGACAACCACAAAGCATTCTACAGCTATGTCAAGAATCTCAATGGCAACACTCAGATCTGCTCTGAGTTACAGCACAATGGCACTAGATATACAGAACGAACTGATATTGCCATCATCCTGGCAGATAGGTTCAGTGCAAACTTCACCCCCCCCACTCCCTAAAGGACCCATCACTATACCGGAAGAATGCAAAGCCCCTGTAATCATGGCTGCACAAGTAAATACCGCACTCTCCAAAGCCAAGAACACAGCATCTATGAGACCTGACAAGATCCCAGGCTGCATTCTGCACAAACTATAGAACAAACTGGCACCCCACCTAAGTACCATGTTCAATCATAGCCTCACTTCAGGCTTTGTGCCTACTGAATGGCGCACAGTGACAGTTATCCCACTCCACAAAGGAGGTGCCACCATGGCCCCAGGAACTACTTCCCCATTAACCTGATGAGTCTGGTCTGTAAGGCCATGGAACGTATCATCTTATAGCTTATAACAAGGACATAGGTAACCTCCAAATTCTGGAACCCACTCAGTTTGGGTTTGTAAAAAGTAGGTCATGTCTCCTAAACCTGATTTGACTTTTTCAAAGTAGTCACCAGAGCCATGGAGAAGGGTAAGGTGGTGCACACAGCCTACCTTGACCTCACCAAGGCTTTCGACACCATCCCCTACTTTGGAATTATAGATAAACTCACTAGACTGGGCAGCTATCCCTATGTCACAAGATGGCTGGCCAACTGGCTCACTGACAGAATTACACAGTGAAAGTAGCCAACTCCAATGCCAACCTCAGACCAGTGACAAGTGGAGTACCACAGGGCTCAGTCCTGGGTTCTCTCCTGTTTGGCATCTACTTCTCAGAAGTCCAAGCTGATATAGCAGGTCTTTGGCTAACAAAGTTCACAGATGACTGCAAACTAGGTGCCATAATAAAATCGCCTAATGATGTGGACATTCTACAAAGGGGCCTCACTGAGAATGATGCTTGTTGTCAAAGTCATGGATTCAAGCTCAATGCCAAGAAGTACATTGTCATCCCCTTTAGGAAAAACATTTTACCCATGAACTACCACATTGGCGGTAGCCTACTAAACACCGAAAGTGTGATAAGAGACCTTGGGACACAGGTGGACAGTAGTCTCTCCTTTGATAGTCACATCTCCACAGTAGTTAGGAAATCCTTCTACGTGGCACACCTAATCACAAAGGGGTTCACCTCCAGAAAAAAAGGTCATTGTTCCTCTCTTCTCGTCCTTCATCAGACCCATTATAGAGTACAATGCCCCATTTGGCATGTACCTCACAAGACTGCTACAACAACTAGAAAGCCCATAGAAATACCTCACTTCGAAGATTACCAGCCTCAAACAGATGCCATACGCAGACCATCTCAAAAAACTCCAGCTCTACTCCATCTCTTATCGCCTACTCAGAGGCAACCTCTGCCTAACATACAAAGCCATGTCAAATTCAGATCTGTTGGACATGCTACACTTAAAGAAATCCCAATCCCTCCGAGCTACACGCTCTAGGGACCTAAACCTTGCCACCACAATAAACAGAACATGCGGGAGGGATAGATTCCTGTCCCAGAGACTTCACATACTCTGGAATAAACTACCTATCTATATCAAACAAAGCTCCTCATTAGCACTCTTCAAGAAAATTCTCAACAATTGGATGGGGAATAGGACCCCCCCCCCCAGGGATCACTTCTGTGACTCTGCTAGACAGGGGCACAAGAAAATAACTTTCTTGGGTGGCGAAACCAGGGAACTTTTTTGGCTAGGCTTATATAGGCCCTAGGGCTGATAGCCTAGTACCTACCTATATACCTATGAGATCACTGCGTACTTTGCAATTAGTTGCAGTGACATTAGTATATCCTTATATTAAGTAGGGGTTACATGGAAATGCACACCAAAATGGTGGAATGTAAAACAAATATCTAATGGAAAACACAGTTGGGTTGTTTTACTCACACATAACTGGCTGTTTAGCCGCAGACAAGTACACTAAGATGCAGTGGTATTTTACCAATTTGCTATATCTGCAGCTAGGTTTATATCTGAAATTAAAGGCAACATGCAAAATAAGCAATTATTCATATAAGCCAGTCATCTGTGATTTAAAATATTGAAAGAATGATTATAATCTGTCAAACCGAACCAGATACTGTTAGAAGTTATTCCATCCAAAATGGTCAGAAGTGACTAAACTCAAAATAAATTGCTTATTACATCTCTAAAATTAAAATTGTATTACTTACTTTGAAAAATACAGTTCCATAGTTGCCAGAACATTTATATGTTCACTATTCAAGGAACATTAAGGTACAGTTTGTGATTTAATGTGGAGGACAAAATACTATTTTGCATAAGAAGCAAAATAAAAAAAAACATTATAACTCCATATCTGCAACAAAGTTTCTGAAATATGTCTTTTCAAAAGTTCCTGAATGTAGTTTGCTATTTTCCATACGCAAAATACTCTAAAGCCAAAACATGAGCATAACAGATGTGTAAAAGAAACTGTCACTACTGCATTTTTATTATGTATGTATTTCATCTAGTCTTTATTTATTTTGCAGATATGTTATCATTCTGTTGGGGAGGCACAGTGGTGCAGTGGTTAGCATTGCTGCCTTGTAGTAAGAAGTTATTTGGTTCAATTCTCAATTGGTGTGCCTTTTATGGCCAGTCTGCATGCCCTCCCTATGTTCACATAGGTTTCTTCCCATATACCAAAAACATGTGCCTGAAGTGTTATTCCCCAGGCCTCCACTGAAAATGGGCTCTGTCCCACTCAGACTTTCCCAGTAAACAAATTTTAAATAAAAAAAACACATATAAACGTACTAGTAGTGGGGTGCAACTCTTGCCTTCTGCTCTAAAATGCTGCAATTCCTGATTTAGGTGTTATTTTCTTGCAGTTACGTTCCTGTTTATTTTGATTATTCAATGTCTGAATCTTTGACAGCGGTGGTGGTGCTGCGGTAGCATTGTCACCTCACAGTAAGACTCTGTCCGGTTCGATTCTCAGCTAGAGCATCTTCTGCGTGGAGACATGCGTGAATGGGTGTACCTTCATTGAAGGTTGTGCGTCAGGCCTGGCAAGCTGGTAAGTAAAAATCAACTGCCAATCATTAGCAGACCGGAGTTCCGCTGTGGCGACCCCTAAGCGGGAAAAGCCAAAAGACACAAACAAACAATGTCCGAATCTGAGAAACAACATGTAATTTATCAATGACGTACAAAAGATCCTCAATAATAATTTTAATCTGCCAGCTGCAGCTACTAATTCCTTGACATAGTGTTCCTTTACCTAATAAGTTGTTTTTTGAGAGGGCGTTTGTTCATGTTGGCTACTCATTCTTCCCCAGTGAGATAGCATTGGCAGTCCAAGCTGTTTGTTATATTTGTGTTCCTTTCATTGTAAATGTATTTAACTTTTTAAATCTTCAATACAGTTATCTATATTTTGTTGTTATAGTAAAATTATATTTTTTAAGAACATGATCAGCAGCATGTTTACCAGATTCCAAGACTTATCTGGTTTCTTCCTTACTTTTACCACATACAAGGCCATTTTCATTTTCACATGAGCCTGTGAGTTTCATCTCTAGGTCTATGACACAATGGGGTACAGAGTTATCAAAGCTGAGAATGAAAGATAAGCTCCAGTGGAGACACACTATGAATTTATCAGTATTAGTATTAATATTAGTATTAGTATTAGCATTAGTATCAGTATCAGTATAAGTATCAGTATCAGTATTAATATTAGTATTAGTATTAGTGTTAGTATTAGTATTAGTATTAGGACTAGTTTTAGTATTACACTGCTGACTTCAGGAATGAGTGTGGAAGATATCATTCAATTCCCCTCAGTTAAACTGAAAAGGAATGAGGGAACGATATATGTATGAATGACAGTATTTTCAGATTTATTCAGGAACTTTGAAACTTGCAGATTTATTTAAAACTGTTGAAGCACATGACTAGGGTATAAGGCTGTAACTCTATAAGATATGAGACTTCGTATCACCAGGCCAATTAAAAGTAAAAGTTGAGGCAGCGAAACATTAGTCTAGCTTATGTATAAGACAAGAATTCAGCTGCAATAGTTCTCTTTCTCACTTTACATCATATGTAATTTTTGGTATTATTAACATAGCAACCTATCAAAATCATTGTATCACAGATCGGAAGGACATTAGTCTCACTCACTTATTCTTTAAAGTATTAATTGCATTAATTATACGTTATTCTGTTATATTCCTTCCACTTAGATTTCATCACTGAATGCATGCGCAGAAATACAGCTCGCCTGAAATATAGAAGCAATATAGCAGAAAAAGAAATATGTAAACATAGCCTAACAATTTGCAAGTACTGTAGAGCTGTGTATCATTAAGATGATCTTAGCTGGTACCGTTGTTGGCATACTTCATTTTCAGTAGCTGTTAAGAGATTGTTGTGGTGTTCTTTTTTATGAGCACTGTTTGTTTGATGACAGGTTATAAAACAGACGACACACACATTAAATGTTGCCATATGTGTTCTATATATAATACAACATATTCTATCATTAGTGCTTACCAATGTAAAAAGTAAGGCAAATTCATTCCATTTTCTCACATCACATCATGTCAGTACCAAGAGAAATGAAAATTCCTTATTCAGAATATACTTCATAAGGCCTTTCTTTTCACTCATCCATTTTGACAAAAATAAAATGCATCTATCATTTTCTGTTCAAAACATAATTATATTGTTTTTTGCATTCTATAAAATGCATCAGTGTTGCCACGGGTATATCTTAGAATAAAATTTCAGGAATTCATAGAAAAATAATAGATGAACTTAAACTTTATTTATAACACCATTAATGTCTTCACTGTCTTATTTCTAAAATGAAGCGCATTAGCTCTCATCCGAAGTTACACAAAGTTAGCTAGTAACTGTCAAGAGCTTTCCATTTTCACTTCTTGGTCTTAAAAGCAACATAAACTACTAAAATAAAAGCAATTCCACTTTGTTTATAAACATTTTTTTTTTATCATTGTGATACATTCCTATCACATTTTCTGAAAATATTTGTTATGGAGAACATTTTGACAGACTGCAGGTATAAATACACGACTGTTGCAGGAGCTTGCGTGCACTTCAATGATTCAACGCATATCTTGGGCAGCACAATTCACACTTAAGTGATGCAAATTACTTTATATGTAGAAACAATGCATTGCTGACAAAACCATAGGAAGACTAATAAACCTGGATTCTCAGAAAATAGGCACTGGCAGGATTTCTGTCTTCTGTAATTAGTAATAATTATAGTCATTCTGTCTCATTACAAAAACATATTGAAAGGTTACAGAATTTACAAATATTACTATTGCTAAATATAAGATCAAAAGTTTGATAACATTATTAGTAAGCATTCTACTTATAAATCAGGTAAAAATCAAGATATAATAGTATATAGCAAAAACAATTACGCACTCCAGTGCTTAGATAAATAATTGAGGTGCTATATGCCACATAATACATTTACTGCAAGTATCTATAAATAATGCTGAAAACTCACAATGCTCACAATGATCGATTTTAATCTAGAATACAGTGTACATATCAAAATAAGGCTCAGGATATTAGAACAATATGTTAATGAGCAAAGGCCACAAATGCAACATTATATACACACACACACATATATATATATATATATATATATATATATATATATATATATATACAGTATATGTGTGTGTGTGTGTGTGTGTGTGTGTGTGTGTGTGTGTATGTATGTGTGTGTGTGTGTGTGTATTTATATCTATAGCTAATCTAAGATATATATATATATATATATATATATATATATATATATATATATATTTATACTCTTGCATACATATAGAATCGTATTCAATATTCTTAAGACCACGGGTATATATAATATGTATTACATGGAGTGCTACAATTATATTCAGAAAGGAGGAAAAAAAACCTTGTTAAATATCTTTCTGATAAATGAAAGGTGCTTAACAAACCTAAACAAAAGACAAATATTTAAGTCTTTCATACATTGTCAGAAATGTAAGAGAATTAATGTTAATTTAACATTGATAATCCTGAGTTACAGTTTTTGAAGTGATTAAAGCAAAATTATATTTTGTGAACTGTAAGCAATGTATTACTAAGCTGTATAATTCATACTATAGTTCTTTGCATATAAAGTACATACAGAAAAAAGATATAGCCAATGTCTGTTGCTGTAAGTAAATATAATCTGTATTTCTTTTACATTCCTAATGGGATTTATAAGGTATCGATGAAAAGTGCAAACTTCACAAAATTCCATTTGACCTTGTGAAAACTCAGAATGCACAGCAATTCCTAAATGAAAAAAACAATTGCTTTATGAGGAAATCAGAAATACAGGCAAACACCAGACGGTGAGTTGCAATGGAAATAAAATTGACAGCCTCTCAAAACTCAGGTGGCATTCTCCCATTCCAGTTAATTACAGTTTTAATTACACTGTTTCTTGTGACTCCTTGATACCTAATAAAGCAGACTCTGTGGGGTGGCAAAGTTGAGTTTAGCTTGAACTGCAGGTGTAGAGCTCAGCAGGAAACATAAATCAAATGCTTAAACACATTCCCTGAACATGTCAAAGTTTCTGGGCTTGAAATGCAGCAGTTTTCTAACTGTAGAGCTTAGCTCGCAGCATAGAAAAATTGCTACAATATGCCTCATAGAGATTCTTTTTATTTAACAAAATAAATACATTAATAAATAAATAAATATGTGAAACATTCTAGCTTTGGCTTCAAATATCACGTTGTTTTATGGTACATAATCATCAACATATATTGAATGCAATGTTTTCTTTCTGCCCTATAAATCTGAAAGAATTTATAGAGTCAGTGTCTGCAAAAGGGGATGCAAAAGTGGCATAATACAGATAGTTGCCATAAAGTTATCAGACAAAGACAGCTGTGTGTGAATATCAGTGTATGCACACTTGTGCGCGTACATGTGTGTGTGTATGTGCATGACTGCATGTGTGTTTATACTTGAGTACATTGTGTGTGTGTGTGTGTGTGTGTGTGTGTGTGTGTGTGTGTGTGTGTGTGTGTGTGTGTGTGTGTGTGTCTGTGTGTGTGTGTGTGTGTGTGTCTGTGTGTGTGTGTGTGTGTGTGTGTGTGTGTGTGTGTGTGTGTGTGTCTGTGTGTGTGTCTGTGTGTCTGTGTGTCTGTGTGTGTGTGTGTGTGTGTGTGTGTGTGTGTGAGAGAGAGAGAGAGAGAGAGACAGAGACAGAGAAAGAGAAAGGAAGAGAGAAGAGAGAAAGAGAAATGTGAGACAGTATGCCCCTGCCATATTGTATGCATAGAATTAAAAGTGCTGAAAGTATTGCATTAGCTACTTTTTTACTGTTATTGTTTTTGCAAAAACAATATGGTATGAATTAAATAATTACCTATACAAACTTGCTCAAGGCAAGTTGTTCCACAACATTAATATCACCTAGAAGCAACCACAAGTAATCCCCTATAATCTCAATATGCCCTTTTTCACACACACACCCTTAAAAACACTTCCCAGTCTTCTCCTTCTCTTTTTCTTACTGACCCATCCAGCACTCTACCTGTGTCATGCATCCCCAGTATGCCTAAATTATAAACCTTCTAGATACACCAGTTTGGAAAGTGCAAACTTCACAAAATTTCATTTGACCTTAAAAAGAACTAATCCTAGACCATGCTTGGAACAAACTTCCCCTTGACTTACGTTCAATCTCCCACACCTCACACTTTAAAAATGAACTAAAAGCTTATTTTCTCAATTCCAGAGCCTGCCCTTGCCATGACCCTACCTAGTCTTGCTTCCCTTTATGTACCCTCAATAGGATCATACTTAGTACCTCATTATACCTCTCTCTCCAATGTGTCGACTATGCATTTGCATTATTTTATACAACCAAGACATTTTTATTGTTGACCTATTGAACTATATCAATGTAAAATTGTTACTTAGATTCTTTTTAATGTAACTTTAACTTTATGCATGTAACCCAACATATGGGACTCTTTTTGCTATAACTGCTATTATATCAATATTGTTTAAAATTGTACTTGTTTAAAATGTACTATTGGAGCTTTTCTCCTCGGGTCTCCACTGAAAATGGGCCACAAGCCCAGTTGGACAAACCCGGTTAACAAATGTCAATAAATAAATAAATAAAATGCTCTCTCAGTCACATGATATTTCCACAAACCTCTTATATACTACTAGCATTTCCTCCCCTCCTACCTAAGTTTATAACTTACTTCATTACATCTCTTGAAAGCTTTACAAAGGTATAGAATACTAAAATCTCCCTTCCTACTTTATTGTATAATTTACTTCATTACATATCTTGAACTAATTGCAAACATTTATTTACTGAAATGTAAGAACAATAAGCTTCTTAACTATGTTTTCCCTTCTACTGTACCAACTTGCAAGATTTTAGAGCTACACCAACTGTAAACACTTACAATTGTGCAATGTTATAATTGTTAATTTAAATACTTTACTGTACATATCTGTCTTGCAATTATGTTTTGTTTTTTTTATGAGACATGTAACTGAGAACTCTCTGAAATTGACTTGTTAATGTAATGGAGCTTGTATGGGCATCTGCTGAAAATCTGCTCTGCCCAATCAGACTTTCCTGGTCAACAAAATAAATAAATAAATAAATAAATAACTAAATAAACAAATAAATGAATAAATATTTCCAGGAAATGGCATTCAACAGTCTCCAGTAGAACAATCCTATTCAAATTACATTTATATCTCTTTTACTTTTTACTCTCTAATTCCTGTTCCTATCCACTCTACCCCTTCTTGACCTCCATCTTCCTACATATTTTGGCTCATCTTTCCTTCCCTCTGGCTCTTTTTCTTTATTTTTTATTATGTTCCCTCATTTCTATATCCAATGTAGTTGCACATATTATAAATAGTAGTGCTGATTATAATATCTCATACTGTGCACTTTTTCTGATTAAAAATCACATCTGTTATGTCTGTTATTTAATATTCATTTAGAGAATGGATGACTTGTACATCACTACCCTGACTGGATAACAAATCTTCTCTAGCAGGGTGTTAATGTAGAGGAAATGCCATCTGAAAAACAAGTTCCTGCCATGAAGCTTGGACAGTTAAAAAGAAAACAGATGCCATTTTATCCTCGGTAAACAGTGTTTTGCTATTTATCAATCATAAAATTAAAATTATCATGTAAAACAAAAATAAAAATGTGTGTGTGTGTGTGTGTGTGTGTGTGTGTGTGCGCGCGCGTGTGTGTGCATGTGTGAGTGTGTGCGTGTGTGCGTGCATGCATGCATGCATATGTGTGTGTGTGTGTGTGTGTGTGTGTGTGTGTGTGTGCATTTGCAAGCATCTGAGTGTGACTGTGTACTTATGTACATGTAAGAGAGACTTTACTGACTGCAAATGCAGTCTATAAGCACATCCTTTGTAAAATAAGAGTTATGAAATGCCTCCCTGTAGAAATGTTGGTACTCAGAATGTTGACTGCTGATACAATGAAAAAAAAAGACTGGAAATGTAGGAGAAGAGTGAATCTCAGACATCACTCTGCTCCTTTAAACTTCTATTTTTGCTGAGTCCCCCCCTGTGCCCCCTGATGTGGGCTGCAAGTCCCAAAAATTCCCCAAATTTATATATACTAAATCTGAGATCATCATACCTCCAACAAAAGGGAATATTCTGAACAACTGCCATCTCAGACTAGTATATGAAAGTTCAGAGTTGCTTTGGCACTCAGTCTAGAGGGTCTTGACATTTCAAATTGTTACTATTGTGAAACTTTTAATCTCTGGCATTATTGGCTGACTTGAATACACAGTGATTAACCAATAAATAAATAAAAAACAAAACAATGAACAATCAGTATTATGCAGGAAAATCAGGGACAGTAAAGTGGAGGGGGGGGGGGTCCTATGCCTTGCATTCTTTTTTTTGTCATTCATTTGCTTACAAGACAATATCTGTGAATATTTTCAGTCAATAAAGTGGATAGTAAGTGCAGTGCATGTGTGTGTGTGTGTGTGTGTGTGTGTGTGTGTGTGTGTGTGTGTGTGTGTGTGTGTGTGTGTGTGTGTGTGTGTGCACGTTTCTACTTAGGTATATGTGTGTGTGAGTCAATTTGACTCTGTTTCTGAATGTACACATGTATGTGGTCTGTCCTGCTTGTGTGAGTAAGCATTAAATCTTTACTTGCTTATATTGTAGATGTAAAATACTTCCTCCAGCAACATTTCCATATACTATATCAAGTTTGAAACATTAGGTGGAGAAACTGTTTCACATAAAGCATTTAAATATATATTAGCCCACTCCATAAGTGCAACAATGCCACCCCACCATGTGTGTGTATGTTATTGTGGAAATGCTACCATTGTTGGATGCTGAGGACATCTGCTTGTGGTATCCAGCTTCAGAACACATGTACATGTGTTATTTCCACAATAACACACACTCTGCCAATATTATTGCTTACATAACTGCACATTGTTTTGTATCATGATCCTTATTTGGTCAGTTCTACCCCCTGGCTGAACATTATAGAGGTTCATTGGATGAGTCTTTGTTACTGATTATCAAAGAAATAAGATAGATAAATAGATAGATAGATGGACAGATAGATAGATAGATAGATAGATAGATAGATAGATAGATAGATAGATAGATAGATAGATAGATAGAAAGATAGATAGAAAGATTGTCAAGTACAGAAGAGTGAACAACAGACAGCAACTCATTATTACAGATCATAATAATCAATGTTAATTATTCTTGCCATTGTCTTTACCGTTGTTAATAAAAATTGTGTAAAGAGTATGTCTTCATGTTAATAACAACAGCTGAACTTTTGACTTTTCCCTTTAGTGATAGCATCATTCTTGTATCAATCATATTACTATGGTAAGTAAATGCAGCTCCTACCTTTGGGATAACAGGTCTGTTCTTTAAAGGCGTGAAATAATGTTTGCTTTCATCATTATAAAGTGAAATGTTTAAAAAGTATTGACGCGAGACGGGTTAATGGAACATAGAAAGTATCCTCATACTTTTCAGCACTTTATAGAACAATTGCTGATTTCTTAACTCTTCATTCATATAACAGATAAGAATGCAGAAATAAAAAAGGAATAATGATACTGAAGAAAGCCAAAGCATGTTCCTTACACACACACACACACACACACACACACACACACACACACACACACACACACACACACACACACACGCGCGTACACACGCAGAGACATACACATGACGCACACACACACGCACACACGCACACACACAGAGACACACACGACGCACACACACACACACACACACACACGCGCGCGCACACATGCAGAGACACACACACGATGCACACACACACACACACACACACACACACACAGATGAAAATATATACTGTAGGCTTTGCAGTAGTGGCAGAAATGATACTCTGTAACAGAGATTAACATAATACAATATAACTGATGAAACATATAATACTTTTATTTTTTATTTTATTTTTATTTTACATTTGTTAACCGGGCTAGTCCAACTGGACACATGTCCATTTTCAGTGGAGGCCCGAGGAGAAAAGCTCCACTATCTAATGTAAAGTTATAAACATACATTCAAGGTTCATAAGCAGATATAAAATACAATTAAAACAGGCATTAGAAAATACATAGGGAATTTAACACACATCATACATAGGGAATTTAACATACATCAAAAACAGGCATTTAGTCAAGTTTTACAGTAAGAGAATGCTTAAAATGTAAACTTTTCAGTAAAGGAATATACAATAAAGACATCAGTAATTATGAAGATTGAAGGCTAAAAGAAGAGTAAGAAAATAAATATTTTGTAGTTCATAGAGTCAATTTCATTTGTAGAAATGAAAAGAGATGTAGAAATAGATATTGTAGACAGTGCAGAGGGTGCGGGAGACTGTAGGAGGTATGTGCTCAGCTAGGGAAATTGCATGAGCAGAGCCAGTGATTGGTTAGAAAATGTTTTAGTTGAGATTTAAATAGTGTGATAGAAGTTTGGGCTATAAGGTCAGGAGGAAGTTGATTCCAAACTTTACCAACTGAGTTGGAAAATATAGAGTCACCTGCTGTATTCTTTGCTCGAAAAGTTTGAATCAGTAATTTATTGGTAGGGTAGGGTTGAGATTGTATTCCAGAGTTTCTTAGGGTTTTGTTTAAGGCATTTTTGGTTAAATAGCTAATATATATATATATATATATATATATATATATATATATATATAAATATAAATATATATATATATATATATATATATATATATATATATATCTATATATAGAGGTTCCCTTCAGTAGATCGAACGTTTATAAATTCAAACCACATATGGCCGAAACCATATGTTTGAACTTGTAAAAGTCCAATCTGACTGAATGGAGATCTCCGTACAGAAAAGAAAGGGAAGGTTTCCCATTTCCGCAATGTAGTGCGATCTCGGAGTTGGTATATTTAAGTAAGGGGGGGTGTGGTGGTGCAGGAGGGCTACGCCCCCCTGCTATAGACATTTAGTTTTGTGTTTTCTGGTTTTATGTGGTTTTATATCAGTGTTCGAAGTTTTATGAGTTTGAACATATGGTAAAGGCCATATGTGGTTCAAACTAGTAAAATTTAGATCTACTGCAGTATATCCATATATATATATATATATATATGTATATAGATATATATACATATATATATATATATATATATATATATATATATATATATATATATATATATATAAAATATATAAATATATATATATAAATATATATGTATATATATATATATATATATATATATATATATATATATATATATATATGGATCTACTGCAGTAGATCGAAATTTTACTAGTTATGGATGGGCAATCTTCTGGTTAAGTTATGATTTTATGTGCAGTGGTGAGTTGTAGGTAAGTTAGGAAGTGAGGTAGTTCAAGCCAATTGAGCTTTTGAATGGATATACTAGTAGTAGACTATCCTGGAAAACAAATGCAAAAAATACTAAATAAATAAATATTTAAATATATATATATATATATATATATATATATATATATATATATATTCATGGACTATTAGGATAATGACCCAGGGAGCCTTTCTAAGTCTAGCCAAGTTTTCCCAAAAGAATAATGATGCCCTGCATTCAAATAGGATATTGAGGGCCAGGCATTTATAAGCTATCTCTGTCCATAATAGACATGGTGGTGGTCAGGCCCAGTGTAAATTTAATATTACCCATCCACTTGTCTAGATTGTGCTTAAACTGGGTAATCGATGAACTCAGCTTCACATGAATGGAAAGCCTGTTCCATAGGAGTGGCTTTCTCTGGGACACATATCTGTCATTCCAGCATGTTCTGTTTAAGTCACAGACATAATTCAGGTCAAAGTGCATGCAAGGCTATGTACTTATCTGGTGGGAAACCAGCATAGGACAAGAGCTCTACTTCAGGTGTTGGGTGTTGGGGGTGGGGGGGGGGGTGGGGTGGCTCAATGCACATGTGCAGTTGTGTACACTGCAAGTCATCCCTCAAACCCTTCTCAGGATAGTGTTGCTGCTTTGTTACAAATATGTTAAATTCCTTGTTGGGCTAGTGTCCCAACATTTCCTTCCCTCTTCTTGAAGTGGGTAGATGCAAGCATGATGGCTATGATAGCCATCATGCCTCCAATAACATGTACGCCTTACAGGTTGAGCTATTGCTCAGGATATTCTCATGCCATGCTGTTCCATCTGTTTGTCAGACCTTTTATTGTAGGCAGGCTCTGTACTTATAATACCAAATCTTACATAAGATGAAGCTGCTGCATCCAAGAACATTGGTTAGACTCAACAACCATACCAAGTCATTTGGAAGTTCTGGAGCTATGCTCAGTACAGGTAGTAAGATTCACTAACATAGCTTGTTGGAGAATCTCATTACCTTGTCATGGTGCATTCAGTTCAAGACCTTTGCTTAGTGAGGTTTTGAATAGAGTAAACACCACCTCAATGGATGATGTCATCAGTGGGGGGGGGGGGCAAAGTGGACTTCTCGGTATCAGAGAGCAAGGATGGGATACTGGAGACTGTTCAGTATTATTATTAACTTTATGGAATGTGGCCCTTTATTTTGGAAGTCATTTGCATATTTTGGATGTTGATTTAACAAAGGAGTATTTACTAATGTCTCTCTACATGCTTCTCTGTTTCCCTGAGTCTCACTGGTTGAGTGTTACATCCATCTGCTAAAGCACATTTGTCTTCTTATTTCCATCTTATTTTGGGATTGTCTAAGAAAACATGCAAGCAATACTTTTAAGGTGAATGTTGTAGATTATAAATAGATTTCCATTTAGGTTCTTCTGATGACACATAATACAATTGCTAGGGGAATGTGTCTTACTGACCTGAGTATATTCTTAAACAAATTTATCATTGTGATTTAAGGAGTTGTTTTGTGGAAATATTATTTTTGCAAGCTGCTCATGTCTCCTATAGTGTCTTGGTAATGGGGATTTAGAAATGCTTATCTACATTTCTTTCTCAGTTGCCTCAGGGTACCTTTAGTTGGATTTACATGCATCTATGTGCAACTTTTGCTTTGTTGTGTGATAACTTTAGTACATGGGTAGATATTTCTAATTTAGGTTTAAATGTAATAGTTGGACTACTTAAACCAAACATTTATGGTTAAATAAAATAATAATTAATATTAAAATAAAGCAATGGCTGCTATAAAATATATGTAATAGATGCCAATAAAACCAGCTCCAAAAGATCATCCCCCAGATTCTCAAAAGCTTGCACTGTGTGCATGATTAGTGTAAGAGGTAATTTTGCCAATATGGCAGCCGAGCGATCCATGTAAGTGGCCGTTTGATGTGTGCGAGTGCACTAGCTCTAGTGCTGCATGTTCCCAGCCAATGTATGCAAATTACCCCTTTTGCAGGTGAAAAACATGCAAATGAGGTAAATCTGCCATCCAGAAAGCAGGAATCAGGGTGTGCAGGACTAGCATGATATGCATAAATGTACTCGGTTAGTAACCGAGTACTGTACTGCAAAATCCAAAACTGGGACATGACAGCTCAAAATAAAGACTGCATATCATTGAGGAAGCATGCTAATGGCTAAGTATAAGACAATTGGCATTGCAAACAATGCAAAACATACAAAATACAACTTTAATTATATGTCCGCCGATCACAGCTGGTGAAGCATAGTGCATTGACTCTCAAACGGGATTGGTGGGGAAATAAGGAAATAAACCAAAAAAAAAAAACAGTGTAACTAAAATCAATATTCTGCCATGCAAGTCAATGGCAGGCAAAATGCAACCTGGCCAGTGAATAGTGGTTGCTAAGGGGGAGGCACAGTGTGACACATGTAACTATGTATTAGCAGGAATCCTATGCAAATGAGGGGAAGGATAGTGAATCCTGGTTTTCCCCAGCATGTGAGGCAGGTCCCAACAGAGTAAGAGTATGAATAGCTGAGTGCAAGACTAGGAGGTAGGTTACATCATGGGTGGGTGTGCCAGGCATACTGTAAGAGGATTGGAGCCCTGTGGCTCGGATATGCTCCCAGCTTAGCACAGCCAAGCTAGGGGGTTTGTCTGAACCTGCCCAGCACTCTTACAAACTGTAAACAGGTGTGCACCGCACACCAGGATTTACAGGAAGAAAAAAAAGAAGTAAAACCAGGAAACTGCAGCATTGTGCACATCTGAGTGCTCTGTTTCTGCGACGTGGCCTCAGGTCCAAACAGAAGGGCAACAGGAAGGGAAATCAGCAGTAGGAAGGTAATCAAGGAGAACTAGCCTATCTGGCAGGTGAAATGTATCAGAAGCAGCCAGTTACACAGGCAGCAGCCCAGCCCAGAACACCACTATAAACTAAGCAAACACTCTCCCCACTGGTATTTCCCACACTCTACACCACTGGTGTATGCAAGTGGGGAAATTTTAACAAACAAACCTACAAAATGAGAAGGGCTGCAGCAGGCAACATAGAACAACATATGCAAGAGGTTGAGGGTGGTAAGGATGTGCATGCTGTCAAACAACCCACAGTGAGGAGATGGAGAAGAGTGTAGATACCCAGGGTAACCTACCAGGGGCAACATGAGCTGGAGATAGTGGAGCACTATAGGGTGGACAGAGACCTCCTACAGCAAGTAGTTGAGCTGCGCCAGCCACACCTGACACACCAAACCAAATGAGGGGAACCCATCCCAGTGGATACCAAGGTATGTGTAGGCCTAGGTATACTAGCCACAGGTACCTCCCAAAGCACACCTGGGGATAACATGGGGATCTCACAGGCATCAGCATTCAGAGTATTCCACCAGTTCCTGTATGCCATGTCAGCACATGCCAGTGAGCAGGTATATTTCCTCAACACCCGTGAGGTGTTGACCGACAATATGCGTCTCTTCCACCAAATAGCAGAATATCCTGGGGTAGTGGGTGCTATAGACTGCACGCACATATGTATCAAAGCACCACCTGGTGAGCAGGGTATGGCCTACATCAACCACAGGGGCAACCACTCCATCAGCTGCCAGGTTGTATGTGATGCCCAGGGCATTATAATGAATGTGTGTGTTGGCTGCCCTGGAAGCTATTACGATTCCCACATATGGCATATGATGCAGCTATACCAGAGATTTACCAATGGGGACATCCCCTACAGTCACCTAGTGGGGGATGCTGGGTACACACTGGAGCCATGGCTGATGACACCCATCAGAAATGCACACACACCTGAATAGCAATGCCATAATGAGGCACACGCCCAGGCCAGACATATAATAGAGCATGTGTTTGGGATGCTCAGGTCACAGTTCCGGTGTCTGGACACATCTGGTGGAGCCTTGCAGTATGTACCAGCTACATGTACCCAAATTGTTATGGTATGTGCGATGCTACACAATATGATCCACACAGCCCCCCACCAATGTCAAGACCTGCACAGGCACAGAGTGACCCCGGAGGAGGAAGAACCTGAGCCTGCCCCAGTAGGCCGAAGGAGGCATGCCCAGTATGCCCTGGCCTTGGCAAAGTGGCAACGCATAGCACATGCACTGACACAGAAGGGTCCCATGAAATGACACCTCTCGCCGACTCGCACATGCAGTAAAAGGGATGCCAAACATGACACCACCTGTACCCAACCATGTATAGGGAGTGTACTATGTGCATCCAACATAGGCAGCCCTCCAGCACCATCTGCAAGTCTGGCGCACCTACAAGGTAAGTCAATCAATCTACCAATTGCCAATTGGAGCAAAGTGTGTTGTCACCTGTAAGTATGGTATGGATGTGAGCATGCAAGGGAATTGGGTTGCTGAATGTTACGACAGCAGACAGTAGAAACCCATAGTGCCACCCTGACATGTGTAACACATACTGGAGTCACCATAGTAGCCAGTATTACACAAGGAGATAGAAGCAACTGCAGGAAATGTGCTGTGCGAAATGTGTGCCCATGTGACCCGCACATGCCAGTCAGGCCAGTTCACATACCCAACAGTCACAGCCAGCAGGACAGGTGAACACAAACCCAAACAGGGCCTGTGCCATGGCCCCAGAATGATGGCTAGCATTAACCCCACCCCCCAGGCCTACACAGACAGACCACTGCAGGGCAGGCAGTGGAATGCCAGTTCTGAAGGGTAGGACTTCAGGCCATAATATGTAGGGCAACCAAAGCCACAATCTGTAGTACACTGGTGTGCCTCTAGACAGCATGATAGTTAGCAATACAGAATGAAATGGAGTACATGACATACTAGTACAGTCATAGCAAATGTGTACAAGTGTCATTTGTGCCCCCCCATCCTATATAGCAATGTAATGACAGTCTGGTGTGCCCCCCCACTCACATGCAGACATGTAGAAACATTCAGGTGTGCCCCTACCCCCACTCCAGTATAGAAATGTGATAACAGTCAGGTTTGCCCCCGCAATCCTGTGTAGAAATGTAGTAAGATGCATGAGCAGGTATAATACGAGTGGAGCAGAGATGCCCAGAGGTGCCCAAGGTAGCAGGATAGGTTGTAGCATGTGCACAATATGCAGGTCTGTGTGTGGTAGGATGGTGTGTGTCCCATATTGTGTGAGAGTGGTCAGTATGTATGCATGTCGAGGTAAGACCTGGTGGCCATAGCTCAGTACTGCTGATGACAGGGACAAGCCCTCACAACTGCAGTGCCAAGGATAATCCCCACCAGTATACCACCTGCTAGCAGTAAGCCAATGTAAATGTATGGTGGTAATATGTGTCACCATCTGAAAGACTGACATGGCACGACTCTTGGGCTAGATATACAAGCAGTACCCAGGGGAAAGTACCCCAGACATACAGTATACATTGTATCACTGTGAAATGGAAACACCCTTGGAATTGTAGATATAGGTATGCATCACAGCAACTGGTCCTGTAGAAAGGGATACCGGTGATTTCTGGCCAAATACCTGCAGATCACAAAGGAGGTAGGACTAATGTATTGAGAAAGAGCTGGTGTACCTGCACATGCCAGCATACCAGGAGTGCCCCATGCATACCTATGTGTCAGATGCAAGTACTGTCCATAGCACACATGCATCCAGCTCACGCAAATACCACCCACAGGTACCTCTCTGGCCATATCCCTGCTGTGGGGAATGGGTACAGTATGACCCCTCCTGTACATGGCAATAGTGGAAGAATGCAGCATGCAGTGCAGGTGTTCCATGCAGGTGTGTCCCTAGCTGTACATGGCACCCTGCCAGCATCCACACCACCTGATCAAGACTAATAGAAGGAACTTGCTTGAACACCTATCACACCTACCCTGTCACCCTAGGGGAATATACTGTCTAGTGGTCTGTGACTGTAGGCCTGACAGAATGCAACAGCCTGCCACATGTGGCTCGCAGAAACACCCAATACCCCACAGGCCTCTGCCAAAGGCCTGTGTCTCACACATATCGCCAATGGATGTGAAGTCATGGACACTCAAATAACAACATAACACACTTCACATAAGCCATATGCAAGGCCATGTGATCAAACCACAGTAACATGTCCACCATGTCCCACTGCATGAACTGTGGACCAACATTAACACACACCTGTGATGGGGTGATACCCTTAGGGAAAGTATCAGAGAATGTATGCATAATGTCTGGAAGAGGTTAAAATAACAGACGGGGGTGGGTGCATGGGCAGCATGGAATGTGCAGAGCCTGATACCAAGCTGTGTGTCCACACTCTCCCTGGCTGCAAGCACATTAATGGGTGGCTACACACCTGCCCATACACCACAAAAGTTTAATGTCCTGACCCATGGCCCCTGCCTCTGGGCAACCTCTGTGAATCTGTGCAGCTGTGAGGCATTGCCACAGCAAGCTAAGCACAGACTGTCTTGTCAATGGGTGTACAAGTATGGGATCCCCTGCCAGCACTCTACCAAGGTGCTGAACCAGATACACAGACCCAGCAGCAGATGTCTGCAGCTTCCCCTCCAGAATGGCATAGCATACCATGAATACGTAGGTGTCTTCTCACAATACCGGACACAGCTGCAGTCACCCTTATCCCCCAAGACAGCACTGTGAGCAAGAATGTCCACCTGGCAGTACATGGAGACAGACAACATCACTGTGTATAACAGTACATGTCTGAATATCTCTGCTAACAGCGATACCATGAGGCTGAAGCAGCACAGACACAATCACCTACAGTACACACTATCCCCTGCACAGGTTGTCCCCATATTGCCAAATGTTCGATGGATACCCAGCAGAAACACCTTGCTACCTGTAGGTGTACATCACAAAGGTCTGCACTGGAGTACAAACTACCTGGTATTGATCCACTCATTCTATACAGAAGGTCATACTGGGCATGCTCACACACTTAGAGAAATGAAGGCAATGTCAGTCAACAACATACTGAAAGGTCATATTGGGCATGCTCACACACGTAATCAAAAGAAGCCCATGTCTGCAAACAACAGTGGACCAGACATATCTGGCAGTCACAGATGTTAGTGGAGACACTCCTCTGCATGCATCACCCATGCTTTGCACACACAGTGGATAGGAATACATGCATCTATCCAAGGACAATACACTATAATAAGACAAATGTAAATATACATAAATGTGTGAGAGAGAGTGACTTTGACAAGGAGCCAACTATTATGAGGCTTGTCCCACCCAGCACACAGCCAAATTACTACAACCACATGATGCTCAGATGTCACTCACCGTAGACATTAGCCACCAGTATCTCTCAGCATAATGGACTATATGGTACAAGTGCTAGCTGTGCAACATGACTGTACAAGGAAGTAGTCATCTAGCAGCTGTATACACGTATCTGTGGAATATAACCCTGCGTGTGCCTGCATGTGGTGTGTCAACCTCTAGATGAATGGGTTATGGCCCATGCATGCACACTGCCCTCCCCATACCCCTACTAAGACAAACCCACTGAGGTCATCTTCTTTGAAATACACCCTTAGGAAGAGTATAGCCCAGTAATCTCCATAACGCATCCCGTAACTGCATACTGCTGTAGTGTGATAAAGTAGCTAGGTAGGTGTTCTAACCCCAGACATGGCAAGTGTGTGTGTATATGTCTGTCTCTGTCTGTGTAGAGAGCAATGCATTTTAGTGTAGCCACACGAATTATAGTTCCTATACTTGACTTTGGCAAGCCTGCTGATGTCACACACCTAGAAATACACCTCTGGGAAGGGTGTAGCCCAGTAATCACTGTAGTGTGTCCCATAACTGCATACTGCCATAGAGATAAAGTTGCTAGGTAGGTGTTCTAACCCCAGATGTGGCAACTCTGTGTGTATGTCTGCCTGTGTAGAGAGCAAATTTTAGTGTAGCCACATGACTTACAATTCCTATACTCGACTTTGGCAAGCCTGCTGATGTCATCCACCTAGAAATACACCTCCGGGAAAGTTGCAGCCCAGTAATCACCGTAGTGCTTCCCTTAACTGCATAGAATGATAAAATAGGTAGGGAGGTGTTCTAACCCCAGACATGGCAACTGTGTGTTTGTGTGTCTGTCTGTGTAGACAACAATGCTTTTTATTGTAGCCACATGAAATACAATTCCTATACTCGACTTTGGCAAGCCTGCTGATGTCACACACCTAGAAATAAACCTCTGGAAAGATTGTAGTCCAGTAATCAGTGTAGCGCGTCCTGTAACTGTGTACTACTGTACAGTGATAAAATAGCTCGGGAGGTGTTCTAACCCCAGATATGGCAACTGCGTGTCTCTGTCTGTGTAAAGAACCATGCATTTTAGTGTAGCCACACAAATTACAATTCCTATACTCGACTTTGGCAAGCCTGCTGATGTCACCCACCTAGAAATCCACCTCCATGAAGGTTGCAGCCCAGTAGTCACCATAGCACATCCCATAACTGTGTACTGTTGTAGAGTAATAAAGCACGCTTGATAGGTGTTCTAACCCCAGACGTGGCAACTGTGTGTGTGTGTGTGTGTGTGTGTGTGTGTGTGTGTGTGTGTGTGTGTGTGCGCGTGTGTGTCTGTCTGTGTAGAGAACAATGCATTTTAATGTAACCACTTGAATTCCTATACTCAACTTTGGCAAGCCTGCTGATATCACCCACCTAGAAATACACCTCCAGAAAGACTGCAGCCCAGTAATTACCATAGCTTGTCCTGTAACTGCATACTGCTGAAGAATGGTAAAGTAGTTAGGTAGGTGTTCTAACCCCAGACGTGGTAAGTGTGTGTGTCTGTAGAGAGCAATGCATTTTAGTATAGCCACACGAATTACAATTCCTATACTTGACTTTGGCAAGCCTGCTGATGTCACCCACCTAGAAATACACCTCCGGGAAGGCTGTAGCCCAGTAATCACCTTAGTGCGTCCCATAACTGCATCCTGCTATAGAGTAGTTTTAGTAGCTAGGTAGGTGTTTTAACCCGAGATGTGGCAACTGTGTGTGTGTGTCTGTCTGTGTAGAAAGCAATGCATTTTAGTGTAGCAACATGAATTACAATCCCTATACTCGACTTTGGCAAGCCTGCTGATGTCACCCACCTAGAAATACACCTCCCCGAAGGCTGTACCCCAGTAATCACTGTAGCGTGTCCTGTAACTGCATACTGCTGGAATGTGATTTAGAACTGTGGCAGGGTTCCATCTCCACCTATGGCAGTTCTAGATGTTTTGTGTGTGTCTATGTCTGTATATGGAGCAATGCGTTATAGGCTACTCACACGCACTACATTTCACATGGCCTACTTTGGCAATCCAGCTGATGTCATTCTTTGTGAAATACAGCTTTAGGGAAGGAGTTCCCTAGTAATCCCCATGGTGCGTGATGTAACAGCTCCATGCTGTAGTGTGGTATAGACCTCTGTCAGGGGTTTGATATCCACACATGTTGGTCATGGATGTTTTGTATGTGTCTCACTGTCTGTGTAGGGAGCAATGCATTTTAGGGTAGTCACCCGCAGTAAATTTCAAATGGCCTACATTGGCAATCCTGCTGATGTCATTCTTTGTGAAATACACCCTTGGGGAAGGAGTACTTCAGTAATGTGCATGGCACGTGCTATAACTGCATAGTGCTAAGGTATAATAAACTGGCTAGGTAGGGGTTCTACTCCCAGACATGACAGGTGTGTGTGTGTGTGTGTGTGTGTGTGTGTGTGTGTGTGTGTGTGTGTGTGTGTGTGTGTGTGTGTGTGTGTGTGTGTGCGTGTGTGTATGTGTGTGTGTGTGTGTGCATATCTTGTAGAGGTGGTTGTGAGGGTGTGACACCTGCAGCCAATGTGGAGCGGGTTTTGCATAAGTCTTATATGGCTTCCCTATTATATAGCACAATGTCCACTGTAAAGGGATAACAGATGTGAAATAGCTGAGAGGCTGGGGTGCAAAGCCATACCCATACATGTGACAGCAAAGCCAAGCAATCACATTTAGCAACCACAGTATTACCCAAAGCACACTCTCAACACATGTCTCATATGCACATACATGCCTAGGCAACAGCCAATATGTGGGTAGTACACTGCATATTGACCACTGATAGTAACCATGAAGTGATAGCAGTGGTCTACAGAGGGCATGTCCCTTGTCCATCTGTCCAATATGCATATACATGCTGACAGTACACCTCCCCCATGCTCCCCAATGGACACCTGCACCACCTGTGGTGCCATCAAGTGTCCCACAATGGACATACCATGCCTGACAGCATGCCCTGTATGGACAGTTGCCACTGACACCAGGGAATGCTGTCAGCATGCCATCAATGTAGGTGCAGGTAAACATGCTGCCCATTACTGGTCTCTGCCACAGGGGGTAAGACTGGCACATATGATGGTAATCTGTGTGCACAGCATGGGCCAGACACCCCAGGTACAGATCCACATGTCACTGTACATGCATGTGGGAGGTGCGCACATCCCAGACACCATCCATATCATTGGGTAAGGAACACATACATGGCAAGCGAAGCACAGCACTGGCCACACACAATAGTCACCCAGGTGACTGGATGAGGGATACAATACCCACCTGTGTGGGCAAGAGCGGAAACTACGGCCCTGAGACACAATGCAGACCATTGTCATGTGGCCTGATGCCAAGGTATACCCATTGCCTACCCTTGTATAGCCTGCTGCCACAGTCGACCACCACACACCCGTGCAGACATGACCCATGTATCTCAGTACTGGCACCCTGTGTGCTTGTCTGTGTGTTGTATGGTGCGTATGTTCACAGCTACACTCACTACAACCCCCATGCGCATACAGAAGTATACTTGCAGATGTCAGACACCTCCTCATACCCTTTGCCCATACCACCTCCGTATGACCTGTGTGGTGCATATGGTACCTGCACAGTGATGTGTTGTGGCAATCCTGCTACTGATGTGCTGTACTCCTGGCCCTGCCAAGGGCGTTGATGTGTGAGTGTCCCTGTGAGAGTGAGGCTGTGTTGACACTGGCACCTGTTCATGCTGACAGGCATGTGTACATCACCTAAAGTATAGCTACTGTAACCCTGTTGCAGATGTCACGTACCATCACAAGTATATTCTGAGGGCTCCACAACCGGTGGCGCATCCAATAACTGCATCAACCTGTGAATGCAGTACATAGTTGTCAGGGGTTTGATACCCTGTGCTGGTAAGTGTGTGACACAAACAAGCTGCAGTTTTACTCCACCACCCCTCCCTGACATGTCTTTGCCTCTGTCTCCGTCACCCACTCCCTCTCTGGTGGATGTGGAGACCTACACCAGCTTTGCTTAGGCAGCAGCATGTGTATTTTAAGTGATGCTCATGATCAGCTGATGGCCTCTGCATGAATCGCAGCCCTCCCCTGGCTGATTGCATGTGGAACAGCTGTGGTAACAGTCCCATGGCCAATTGCATGGAAGCACACTCCGATATCTAGGAATATCATGTTGGTGTTGGTCCTTGTCATTCACTGTAAACAGCAACTGCATCCATTGGTTGGCAACCAGCATCTGCGATGGATTGGGGATTTACCTTCAAAAACATACACTGTGGAAACAGGGCAACACTCGGGGGGATGTACCTAACCCGCCTACAGACTGTAAGTGCTGCTATACTGCATGTGGCGTACTTTTGGTTTAACAGTGTGTGTGTGGATATGTCTTTCCTACATGTCTCCATATCTGCCATGTCAGTTCCATGTTTATATGGAATCCCCATCTGCAAGGTCATATGCAGACAGGGCAGTGTGTTGTGCTGTTGGTTCCATGTGTTACCTATGGAACAGCTATCTGTGGACTGCAGATGGTAGTGTGAGGATTGCAGTCTGTAGATGGTGAAAGCCATGACAGTTACTGGCATCTTATCCCCTCATAGGACATATGTTGCCACAAACCCTGTTACAACAGTAAATGTATGAGGTTATCACAGCAACATGTCATTAGTGGCCCTGTGTATGTGCTGCCAGCCACAACTCTGCCAACCTGTGTACATGTCATGCATGACGTGGTGCATATTTGCTGTACACCATAATTAGTGTTATCATATCTGCTAACATGCCAGTGGGATATCAGACCACCCCACATATTATGTACAGTAGAGGTTATATTTGATGACATAACCTGGACATTCTGTGGATGTTTGCACAGTCCTACGTGTGTGCGGGCATCAGTGTTACAGACAGCAGGTAGCAATAACTTCTACAGGAGAAACAGCACACTCAGGGCAGCTACATATGTGTAGGAGGTTTAGGAACTACAGACAGAGTGTGAGTAGAACCTTGTTATGCTTTGTATAGTACTGGTGTTACAGGGTGTGTGTGTACATACCACTTTACATAGGAATGCAGTCTGTCTGCATAGCCCTCAACTGTGGGCCTATCCTCTTGGTGGCCAGAGGTGTGCCTAACATGTGTTGTCTGTTCACCGCACTGGTCGTGTGTCTGATATCCCACTGGCAGTGTGTGTGTGTGTGTGTGTGTGTGTGTGTGTGTGTGTGTGTGTGTGTGTGTGTGTGTGTGTGTGTGTGTGTGTGTGTGTGTATGTGTGGAGTATTATCAGTACATGGCCTACATATCAAGCTTTCCACATATGACATGCTGTGAGAGGGGGTGTTCCATAGTAGGCTGTGAGTATATCACACTGCCATTCCTGCCATCAGTCCACGTCTGTTGTATTCCCCACACATATGACGAGGCTGGGGCCATATATGTGTGGGCGTTACCTTCACAATACTTGTGTACTCTTATGCACTCCAGAGGCCAGTGTATGTAACAGTGGTATATGGGCCTGTATTATTGAGTCTGGGGAGGGGCACCATAAATGTCCTTGGCTGTTAAATATGTGGGGGGTATCAGGGGTGAGCTGCCATAAGGTATCTGGATGTAAAGTGCCTTATACTTCACCAATATGTACATCACATACATATTTTGGTTACTGCAAGCCTACTGCTACCTGCCAGATGGACTGTTCTGTTTGTCACTGTGCATGTGATGGTGTCAGGTTATGCCTTGTTATGTCACAGTTACAACCCATGTGGTCACATGACGTCCTTACCTCCCACTGCTGTTGAACAGAGTGTAGTAAGCGGCTGCTGAACTATACACCTGCATTACACACTGTTGATTGTTTGGTATTCTGTGGCTCAGTCAGTCCTCACTACTGTACAAATCTAAGTACTTGGCCTGGACAGCGACGGTTGTGAACCTTACCTGACTACTGCATTAATATAAATGTTTCACGGTTGCATTCCTCTGATTATATGGATGTCACTGTCTGAACAGCTATATGACATGGCATGTAGAACTGTCATGGTACACAATGAAAGGTATTCCATTTCTGCAAGCCTGTGTGTGGAGTTTTCCCAATGACCTCTCTGTGGGTATATGTTTCAGGCAATGGTCGTCATTTGTATGGGTGGCCCATACAGTGTCCGGTTGTTCAGGGGTTAGCTGTAGGCATAGTGGCTGTTCCATATTGTGTGCACCAACTACATATGTATCCTACTGTACATATATCTGCGTGTGTATGTGTAGTCACATGTATATCCATATATATACATATATATATATATATATATATATATATATATATATATATATATATATATATATATATATATATATATATATATATATAGATAGATAGATATGTACATATGTATGTATGTATCTGCATATCTGTGTCTGTGTATCTGTATCCTGGGGATTTTGCTGACTACCACAGTTTACATTACCTATGGGAGGAAGACTGTACTGCATGATATGTGAACAATACCAGCCTGACATCGTACAGGTGGGATGTTGTACCCTTAACTTCCTGTGCCCATGTCGTGTCAGGTCCTGGTTACGGGATCTGCAACACTTGGTAGTGTATTGCAGGGTGGATGTGTTTGGCCATGGGGGGGATGCCTACTTGTATATGACGTATAGTGTGTGGGGCCTCTCAACCCCAGTGACTCTCTACAGATGTATGGCCATATGTACTGATATAGATACATATATCAGCTGACATAGATCTAACTATGTCCGTATATACCTACATAGCTGTATATCTGCATACACATATGTAACATGCTGTGTATATTTAGACATATAGGTGTAGCCACTTATATGTGTCGATGTAGCTATAGTCCATATATAGTGATATATATGTATATAGTGTTAGAAAGCTCTATAGATATATATACACACACACACACACACACATATATATATATATATATATATATATATATATATATATATATATATATACACACACACACACACACACACACACACACATATATATATATATATATATAGATAGATATATATACACACACACACACACACACACACACATATATATATATATATATATATATATATATATATATATATACATATACAGATATGTTGTAGCAGTGTAGATAGTAATATATTTACACACAGATACATCTAGATGATGGTATACATTCTCTGTACAGTTGCATGACTGGACTGGTTGATATGTTGTGGTTATTGCCCTGACTTTCTATAGCTGTAGTGGCCTACTTTTAAACCATTGTAGCTGTGTTGCGGAGGGTCCTGGGGTCAAGAACTGCATATGCTGGATATTGCTTTGCACAGCTTATCTATTACGGCTGTGGTGGGGGGGGAACATAGCAGTTATCACCAGGTTCTCCTCATGTGAGCCCCCACCCCCATCAACCGTGCATAAGGTCAGTTATTTTGTGGTGGGGGTTCCGGTTGTTATTCCTATCTGGTGCTGCAATTCACATATCTATCTATATAGCTATATATATATATATATATATATAGATATAGATATATATATATATATATATATATATATATATATATATATATATATATATATATATATATATATCTATATTAATATCTAAATATATGTGGACATATGTATCCACCCACCTACACACCATTGGCGTGATATGATGTATGTGTGAGTCAGACATTTATATGTACCTGTGTATCTCTCTACATATACAGATCTATGACTGTCCATATGTCTATGCATGAGTGGCTCACAATATTGGCCTGCCCCACATTTGTCTGGCCAATTGATGTGGAGGATGTCAGGCATGTGGTCAGTCAGGAATGCTGATACATTACAGTTGCAGACACCATATTGTTCAAATTATGCGTATTACAACAGATCACTGTTTAACTAGCAACGTTTTACATGTATATGAACAATATTTCATGTGTCCAGATATGTACCCCACTTTTGTCACACTGTGTCCACAATGTTTGCATTAAGAGGTTGAGTGTCATGCTATTATTAAAGTTCTCTTTATGCAGATTGACTGTGCTGCACGGTATATCTGGGTATACATGGGATGTCTGTATATCCGACATGGTGTAGTGTTAATTCACTGTTATTGTGGTATGCAGGGTCCTGGGTTCGAGCCATGCAGTGGCTGTCAATTATGTTGCAGGTTTGAACAAGGGCAGTGGGATACAGGGTGATTAAGGTACTTGTAAGCAGTCGTGAGCATGTTTGCACGACGGTATGTGTCACCAGCTGCAGGTAACAGCCAGTTACACCAGGTTAGCCCCAGCATTGCTTACTTTGTGTACGCAGTGCTCCCCATCATGCAAACACAGACCTCCGGTTACATATGCCTACAGGTAGTTTGTGTAAGATTTGCTGAGCCTGGAAATGTAAACATGCATGCTAGTGCTGCCATATGCTTACAACAGCTTATTGCTACTTAACCTAACTACTGCTGTATGCATTATGATACCAACATCTCACGTGCATTTCCTGCAGTACTCCAGTTTATATATATATATATATATATATGTTATTTCGTGTCCGCAGTACTCCAGTTCATGTATATATGTTATTCCGTGGGTTATGCAAAATACATATTACCCATAACGTGGTTTGCCATGGGAAATAGTATGTCCCAGTACCTTCACTGTGTCCTCCCCTCCTTTTCGCTGACATCCATGGGTTGGTCTCATTAGAATGGGTTCATCCAACCACGTCTCGCCTCAGTCTATAATGTTGTACCCATCACCCCCCTTCCCCCTCCACATCAGTCATTCTTCCTACAGGTTCCAGCCTAATCTAGCCACACCACTACACATTGCCCACTCTCCACTTCTTGGGACCCTTCGCGTATGTTGTCTCAACCCATGGATCTTTAGGCTTCCCACATGTAGTCCACATACATACGTCACAGTCTGTTCTTACTTTTTAGGCATGGTATGTTATCCGAAGGACTTTTTTCTGCAGACGTTTGTGGTCATCCTGTCAGGGACTGACGTGCATTTGTTTAAGAGTAGACTTAGCAGGGTGACATTGTGTCTCCCACTGGTAATATCCTACCAGTAGTCTGGGAGCCAGTGCTGTGCTGAGCTTAGCGGTCTGTATTATTTGATTTGCATGATAATCACCTTTTGGCATTGATTTCCCCTTCACCACTTGTTATATATGTGTCATGTATCCTCGACACATGTGTATGGACACTGTCTGGGGTCCTGGGAACTTCTACACTTTATTACAGTAACACCTCACTTCTGGACTTACTGCTGTACTCCAGTTCATATATGTATGTTCTGTAGTCAGTTATGGCACATATGACTGCATACGGATGCCTTTCACAGGTTGTTTGGTTATACTATGGTAGGGACATGTTTACTACTACCCCATTCTTCTACACGTCTGTCATGGCTTGGTGGATAGCTACTGGGACTATGGTGTATGGGTAACTGAGTTCGTGAACTGCATGGCTGTTTATTTTGTTGCCAGGCTGACAAAGGCCCATTGGATACAGAGCAATTAAGGCACTATAAAGCAGTCGTACAGCCGTATGCCTGCTTACTAGTGTGTACATATGCCTACTGTTGCCTATTTGTGCTTATACCTGCTTACTAGTACCTTATTCTGTCTGACACAAATACATCACATGTGCATTTTTTGCGGTACTCCAGTTCATATATATCAGCTATTTAGTGGCTTTGCAACAAAAATATTGGTTATAATGTGCTTTCCCATGTAAAATAGACTGTGCTACAGTGTGACCCGAACCAGGAATACCTGCTCATTGGTTGGGTGCTCTACCCACTACACTATTGCTGTTCTGCTTCATTTGCATATTTCTAACATATTGTACTACCTATGTTTCCTTCCCCCAGCCCCCAAGCTCACCGTACACAGCATCCATCCATTCTCCAGTTGCTAGCCCAGCCATGCCACACCTCCACACATTTCCCTCCCTGCACTTGTCAGTACTCCTCCATTATACTGTCTTGACCCAAGCGTCTGCAGGCTCTTCATTTGTTTAGTCCACATACATTTGGGCCTTCCCTTGATTCTCCTCCGATACTGGTGGGAACATCTATGTGACTAACAAGGTTTGGTTTGCCCCGCCAGGGACGGACCTGTTGTTGTGTCACGAGTAGACTTTGCTGGTCTACACTGTTTCTCCCACTGGTAGCATCCTGCCATGGGTTTGAGAAGCAGTGGTGTGCTCACACACTGGGCCTGCCTCATCTCCTGGTTCTGTGGATCCAACGCCCCAGGTGTGACATTCTGTGCATGAAACACGTCCACATGCCCCCACGGCATACACCGTTTTTAATTCCTCTCTTCAGTATTGTGCAAGACTACTGTTCTCACAGTATGTGTGGACAGGCACTGTTCATTGATACACACAGACTGCTCAGAATACTGTGATTGAGCAACGTGCACATGTTTGCTGGTATTGATCGACATACTTACATACATTTCTATACTGTTGAATGACTGTGCTGGAATGATATGTTTGTGATAACAGCAGCTGAATGTGTATCTGCCATGCCTTTGTGGTAACTCACTTAGACTGTAGTGTGCAGAGTGGGGAGGGTTGGAACCTGGGAGTGCTGAATATCTTGTAATTGGGCACGATGAGAGCTATTGGCTACAGAGTGCCTAAGGCACTGTGGAGGAAATGTAGGCGGGTATGCGCTGGTGTGCACGAGGTTCAGCCTTGCTGACCTCCGGTTACGGTGTCTTACACTGAGTTGGCCTCCACATTGCTTAACCGGTGTGGGCATTGCTTACCACCACCAAAACAGCCGTAACCCCACTTGCTGCCACATACCCCCACACTACTTTATGTATTTAGTTCACATTTGTTGTCCGGGACAATCCGACTGGATGCTTCCCCATTGTCAACGGTGGCCCTGGGAGTGGAGCTCCACAGTAAACCCCAGCTCCACATTACACATACTACTGAGGTGTACACATTCATAGAGAGTAACAGACTTACCATAGTTACGTACCACATTCTTCATGCTTAGCTCACATTTACATGTCGGTATTATACATGCTTAGGTCAGGCTTACATGTCGGGTATGACTGTTAACAAAAGTCAGTTTAAGGTGAGGTGAGATTCCAGTTTAACAGTTCTGGATAGGTTACACTCAGGTATTCGGGTTAGGTTTGGTTATGCCATACCTGGATAGGTTACACTCAGGTATTCGGGTTAGGTTTGGTTATGCCATACCTGTGTGGTAGAGTAGAAGAGAATAGTGAGGGAGTAGGTAGGCAGGTAGAGGGGGGGAGACATTGTAACTGCATAGTAGGCTGTGGGAATGATTGGTGGGGGAGCAATAGGGTGGTGAGCATGTGCTGATCGAAGTGTGCTTGAGGTGTTCCTTCATGTGTTATTTATATGTGTCATGTGGGACAGCTGAGGTAATATACATGGGTAGGGTATTCCAGATTCTGCCAATATAGTTGGATAAGAGGGTGTCACCTACTTGTGACTGTGAACATTATTAGTAATGAAACAGGGGTCGATAGTTAAGTGGTGTTAATGGGGCACACAGAGGGGCAGATAGTAGAGGAAATGTCCAGGGATGTGCAGAAAGGCTGATGAGAAGGTCCACAGCTGGCCATTTCTTCTACAGCAACAGCTGTGTATATACACTGCATTTGGGGGTAGGTCTGGACACTCACACCCCTGGGTGGGGGTATTGACAACAATAATACCTTGTGATGCCAAGTAGTTCGGCTTATATGCCTACAGTGGGGTGTTGCGACCATGTGTTCTTTGGTGTTATTTAGTGGGATTTGCAACAACACATCTGGTTATACTGTACATTACTGTGTAAAATAGACTGTGCTGTAATGGGACTCGTACCGGGTGTGGCTGCTCATTAGGCGGCGGCTCTGCCCAATGCACACTATTATTTAAATCCCTGGAGCAGTCCGAATAGAACTGCTCCAGCCAACATCTGCACTCCTAGGCCCATAATTGCATACCCATAGTCCCCCCCACCGCATCTCCTCTACAGCACTCATCCATACTCTGGGTGCAGGTCTGGTCTAAATACACTACTACACACTGCCCACTCTCCACTTCACGGGACCCATCTCATACGTTGTCTCGACCCATGGGTCATCACTTACAACCTTGTAGTCTAAGTCATTGCATGGGATGCCTCCTATTACAAGACATTTTTTGGGGTGTCCTGCAAGGGCTGCTCCTGTCTCTGTTCCAAGATTAGATTTAGCAGGTCCACTGTGTTCCCCCCCTCTGGTTGTATCCTGTCTGTGGTTTGGGGAGCAGTGGATTGCTTACATTGTTTGTGTGCTTGTTTGTATATTCCCCCTGTCTGGCGCGGGGGGGGGGGGTTGATGCTATGTGTTACATGTTTGTTGATTGGGCCCCTCACCCCCATTGGCACGGCCTGTGAACATATTTATTTCTTAAGTGCTGTATCATATCATAGCTAGATATCTGTGTATACACACACACACACACACACACACACACACACACACACACACACACATATATACATATATATATGTATATATATATATATATATATATATATATATATATATATATATATATATATATATATCTAACGATGTGGATGTATGGGTGTCTGCATATGTACATATCTATATGTGGGTATTTATATATATATATATATATATATATATATATATATATATATATATATGTCTGTCTATGTATGTATACATTTGTACTACAGAGAGGGAGAGGTATATATCTATTTAGTTATGGGTATATATACACGCGCACACATACCTCTACATATTTAGCTACATATCCTGTAATATTGACTATTATTGCTGGATGCTGTGTTTCGTGTGCATACAGTCCAACCTTGTGTGCCACGTATGCGTTGTGATACCTACAACTAAATCCATTAGTGTACATGGAGTCACACATGTAATCTGTTATTAATACCAGGAATGCATTCGTCCCATGTGGGACAACCCGAACATTGGATATTCAACTTTCATCTACACCCAGAGTTACATAGGTACCCATGTCTATGTGCATGAACTACGGTGTGTCCCAGACCTAGGATACTTGGGTCGGGAAAACATACGGGATGGGTCCCGAGGGGGAGGTGGAGGGGGACAATATGTGGTGGTGTGGTATGGGCTGGTAACCAGGGTAGGGATGGTGGCTGGGTATGTGCAGTGGGTGGGGGAAATGGAACTGTGGGTAATGAATGTATGGGTCGAGGATGGCCTGGGTTGGATGGGACTGTACTGCTCGGCCCGCCTAGTGGGTGGGGGAGAGGGGTATGTGATGTCACATGTGAAACATAACAGAAGGCTAATTTAAATCCCTATTTCAAGGACACACATACAATACAATGAGCTTGGTAGTGTACTGCAGGGGGGACGTGTTTGGCTGGGTGAGGGGTATGCCAGTTCGTACGTGACGTATAATGTTTGTGGCCTCTCAAGCCTATTAACGGTGCATGCAGACATATATGTTTCTGTTCAACTACCATTGCTGTCTACAGATGTCTGGCTATATATACCTCTGTGGGTATATATATTTGCTTAAATAATTCTAACTATGTCCGTATATACCTACAGAGACATATATCTGCGTACATATATGTAAATTGCTGTCTATATGTGGACATATCGATGCTGACATATATATGTGTGTAGTTGTCAGCATTTACATGTATATCTGTTTATATATTTGTATATATATGCATATATCTCTGGATATTTATATATATATATATATATATATATATATATATATATATATATATATGGGTCTACTTCATAAGATCGACAGACCATTTGATCGACAGCTCATTTAATTGACAACCAGTATTAAAGGCACTTAACAGGGATTTGCCTCCCTCCCAAATGATGTGCGACCCTGGAGTTGGTATATATAGTTAAGGGTGTGGGGGGCACAGCCCCCCCACATTGGGGGGTGTGGTGGGCGAAGCCCCCACCTATATTCGTTTAAAAACATGAAAATACAACAAAAACTACACATTTTAAATGAAAATAAGTGGGGGATTTACCCCCCAATGTGGGAGGCTATGCCCCCCCATACCCCCAACTATATATACCAACTCCAGGGTCGCACATCATTGGGGAGGGGGGCAAATCCCTCTTAAGTGCCTTGAATACTGGTTGTCGATCAAATGAGCTGTCGACATTATGAAGTAGACCCATATATATATATATATATATATATATATATATATATATATATATATATATACATATATATATACATATATATATATATATATATATATATATATATATATATATATATATATATATATATATATATATATGTGGCTACATCTATAGATATTTTTTATCTGTTTAGATAGTAATATATTTGCACACACATGTCCATCTCTAGCTGTAGGTTTATATTCTATATACTGTTGCATGACTGGGCTGGGGTTATGTTTCTAACAACATACGATTGATGCATATCTGGCAAGGCTTAGTGGTAAATCATTTTGTGTATGGTGTGCATGGTCCTGGGTTCCGGCCTTGCAGAAGCTGTTCGTTTTGTTGCTGGGCAGAACACCAGCCATTGGATACGGTGTGCTTAATGCACTTTAAAGCGGTTGTAAGTGGGTTTGCGCAGAGGTAAGCACTGCTAACTTCTAGTCACAGTGTCTTACACCTAGTTAGCTTCTTCTTTGCTTAATCTGTGTCAGCAGTGCTTAACCCTACGCAAATGCACTTGCACACGCTTACTGGTGCTTACATATGCTTACTGCTGCTTATCTGTGCTTACACCTGCTTACTGCTGTCTTATTCATTATGATACTGACTCTTCACATGTGCATTTCCTGCAATACTCGTGTTCATAAAAATGTGTGTTATTTACTAGGTTTTGCATTACAAATATTGTTTATACCATGCTTTGCCGCGTAAAATAGACTCGGCTGTGCTTCGAACTGGGAATGCCTGCTTGTCAGGCGAACACTCTGCCCACTACACTATTGCTGACATGTTTCATTTTCATATGTCGTCCTTGTTATCCTCATCAGCCTTTTAGGCTGCTTTCACCATGGCTAAGCAATGGGCACACCCGCACACCTACAGTTAGCTGTACTTGCTGCTTTAGACACCAATACCATTGTTTCTTCTTTTGATTTTTATGTCCTGTTGCTGTTGTACATATGGGGGACTGTTGGTGGGGATATGTGGATACATATGAGCGCTCATTTATTTCCACTTTCTGCTGTTCAACATTGCAGGGGCATGTTTATTCTGATTGCTCTGCTCTCAGACATGTCCCCTGCACTTGTACACGCACCATGTAAGCCTGGGGGCTTGGTCAGTGCACCTTCATTACTATGCATGGTGCGCTGCTGTTCTGCTCCTAAGTGGCCACTTCCGTGCAGGACTAGACTAGTCCTGCAAGGAAGTTTAGTAAATCTGGGGGCATGTCTCTCATTGAAATATTCCACCCTAAACATGATACTTGTCTCAAATAGCATTTTATACCTGAATTTTGAATGTGTATGTAATTGCATTTATACTTATGTTGTAACTTTATGCTGATTCTTTATTTTTTACTGAAGATTTACTATTTTTTTCTCTGATGGTACAACATACTGACCCTCCAGTTTGTAAGCACTGTTGGCCCATTGTGGCTTGTGCTTAATACATATTTAACTGAAACTGACTTTTGTTGTGTATTCACATGTCTTTATGTATTTGAGCATGACTATGGCTAAGTCTTTATTATTATATGGTATCATTCTGGGGCCAAAGAAACTACCCAGACGTTGCTATTGCAAAATTTGCTTCCCACAGAAGAATGACAGAATCTGTTATTTATATCCTTGGGGTGTATGATTTTCAGAGGCATCCTTGTAAAGCAGTGGCATATCTAATTTATCTCTAGTTCTCTGAATACAAGCTGAATCTTGCATGCTAGATTTCTTTGCCTAAATGTCTATTAGTCATCATTTTTATTTGTAAGTTCCACTGACCTGTTTCCATTGAATAGAAATGTAGAATCTGTATTTTCTTATAGAATGCCTGAAATTGCTCTTCTTTCTGAATTTCCTCTGATGGCCAGACATAGAGGTTAAATGCTATTTAGCGACTTTCTGAAACTCTGGATTTGATTCCATTAATTTTTGTTGCATGCTGGAAAGCTTTGAAAAAGTCATTTAAACTGACTAGTTCTTGTGTTTACCTATATGGGAATTTTTTTTCTTAACCGTGACAAACTAGAGCATTTCTCTACAACCAAGAGTCATATGGCAGGAACCTGGGTTCACCTAATTGCATGTTCACCTAACTAAATATCTTTGGGGTGTGGGATACAACAGACCTGCCAGTAACATTCATGTAAGCACAGGGTATGCTTATCAACTCTTCAAAGGAGGATATCCAAACTCATCAAAAACTCACCCTAGCTGAGCATAAAACTAAAGAAAAATCCATTGTGTTGCTGCAGTGTGAAGTCACTACATCTCTGTGCCATGTTTTTTGACAAAAAGTCAGAAGAAATGTCTCTTTTCCCTTGCAGTCAAATACATTGTAACATCATTGTTGTACATGCATCAACACGGTGGTGTGGGCGGCCATGGTGGTGCAGTGGTTAGCACTGTCACCTCACAGCAAGAGGTTCTCCGGTTCGATCTTCAATTGGGTTGCCTTCTGTGCGGAGTCTGCATGTCCTCCCTGTGGTCGTGTGGGTTTCCTCCGGGTGCTCCGGTTTCCTCCCACATTCCAAAGACATGCTGCAGGTGGATTGGACACTCTAAATTGGCCCTAGGTGTGAGTGTGTGTGTGTGTGTGTGTGTGTGTGTGTGTGTGTGTGTGTGTGTGTGTGTGTGTGTGTGTGTGTGTGTGTGTGTGTGCCTTCTGTGGAAGATTGGGCGCCGGGCTGGCAACTTGACACTGTAAAACTCCACTGCCAATCATGAGCGGACAGGAGATCTGCTGTGGTGACCCCTAACCAGGAAAAGCCGAAAGAAGAATTGTTGGCCTAACCACATCTTTACAAATGTAATTTAGGTTACAACACTGATTCATTTATCAAATAAATACAATTTTTTTTGGTAGGGGAATGAAAGGTGTGTTTACAAGTAAAACAGAAAAAATAAACATGTATTTATTGCTTATCAAATAGCAAAGTGAATAAATAAATAAAAATAATAAAAGGTTTAAGTGGACAAGTGTCAAAGGGGAAGATGTCCATCAAAAAATATAAGAGGAATATCATTTTCCAGAAATTTGCAAATGCTGTGATGCTTTCCAGTGAACTTGGTGGGAGTAGGCAAAAACTGAAATACACCATTCTTTCATGAAAAACATGGATATGGGAGATGAACAAGGGAGGGGTGATGCAACTGGCAAACTTCACTCAGGGCAGGGGTGATATAAATGGCAAACTTCATTATCAGTCTATTTGTCAACAAAACATGTATCAAGACAGAACTGGTCTACAAGCTGACAGATTCATTTTTATTTAACTGCATGTCTCTCTTTAAATGCAAGTTTCTAAGATGCTACACGTCTGGCCTTTGCTGATCAAAATATAAGCGGCACTATTTATAAAGGTCACATATCTGATTTTACATTCACATTCCTTAGAAAGAGCAGCCATCAAAGGTGGTATATAATTTAGTTCAAGCAGATGTGCCTTATGTACACTGTTCATGCAAAACACCACTTGCTGGCCATAAAAGAGGCATGACGGCCATCCATAATCCCTTTCCAACATGATAAATGATGACACAAGTACAAGGAATATTAATATGATTGGGGAAGTGGGGATGATCTAAAGAAATCCTGTTCTTAATCCCTGATATTTATAGTTCTTTTCTACTTAAGACCAATGCTTTGAAGAGAAAACATTTGCCAAAAGAACAGCTGGAACTTTTCCAGCACAAGACTTGGTTTTCAGATCAGATAAAGTAATCTCACATAGTCATTGACTGTCAAAATAGAGCTCCAGTCTTTGTATTAACGCTTGCTGTGCTGTTGAGTACATAAATCTCTAACAAGGATTTAGAATGTGCAAGACAGAATTGTGTAATTTTCTGACCTCTGCTCCACAAAACAGGAACTTGAAGATTGGATTCCTGCTGTAGGTTATATGAACAAAGTCCTATGCACAGTTGTAAAATGTTAAAAAAGGGGTTTCAGTATATGAACTGTTCAGAAGTCATGCATTTAATATGTCTGCAACCAAGTTCAAACAAAGCCAAGCACCAGTGGCATGCAGTGACTTCTAAGTTTCAACCGGTTTAGCAATTTTAGTTTTACTTTGAAAGATAAATCCTTTCTACTTATTAAGTGTTTTCATGTTCTTCCCTGTTTCTGAAGACACTAGTAAGTAAAATTATCACTTGCCTTGTATATAACATGTAAATAAATTGTGTAATTAATAGTCATTAATACTATTATATTTCAACATGGTTGTAGCCAGCTGATCAAAACTCTGCTCACTCTTTCATTTCCTGGAAAGCAGGGTATGAATTTTTGCCACTTTTATAGAAAAGCATTGCTTATGTCATTTCACAAATATCCTCCAGCTCACAATGACTATGTTAGGATACATTACACTCTTAAAATCTCAAAACAAATAAACAGAAAAGATCATCTCACAGTTGTGTTGTATCATTGCACATTTCTCATGGTTTCAGACTGGAAAACTGCAATGAAACAAATGTATGACTTCATTTTAGTTTAGAACATGACTTGAAGCAGATTTGTGCCTCAATATGCACAAGAATCTAATTACAAAATATTCTTAACCTCAGAATTGAGTGGTACATCTGCTCCTCTTTAGAAATGACTCATTTATCCTTTCATAACAAGCTCACAAAACTGCTGAATTAGCAAGATCATGTACAATATAATGGCAAGTAGTGAGGAATAAGCATGCATATGCATTTATATGTCCATGACTGTGTGTGTGTGTGTGTGTGTCTGTGTGTGTGTGTCTGTGTGTGTGTGTGTGTGTGTGCACATGTGCGTGTGCATGTGTGTGTGCGTATGTGTGCTCGATTTACCCATGGCTGGCTTTATTTAATCACTCAGACTTCACCCCATGATCAAACCATGCTAGCAGGGAGTAAATCCAGAATTATCAACACCCAGTTGTAGATGATTGCAAAATGATATGACATATATTTTATAGTGTATATAGATATAAACACACATACAATAACAGACACGTATATCTTTATATATAAATGTATATGTATGTACAGTGAATATAAAAAGTGTACACACCCCTGTTAAAATACCAGGCTTTTGTGATATAAAAAATGAGACCACAATAAATCATTTCAAAAAATTTTCCACCTTTAATGTGACCTATAATCTGTACAATTCAATTGAAAAACAAACAAACACATCTGTTAGCAGAAAAAATATAAAAAAAATGTACAATACGGTGGTTGCATAAGTGTGCACACCCTTAAACTAATACTTTGTTGAAGCACCTTTTAATTACAGTCTTCTTGGGTACACACCTGCCATCAATTAAAGAGACTTTGATTAACCCAAAATAAAGTTCAGCTGTTCTAGTAGGATTTTCGGATCCCTATTAAATTATCAAATGTTTCAAAGTTTGAATGTCATATGGTCAACACCATATGATCGAACTGTGAAAAGTTTGAAGGTGAAACGTAACGTATGTGCAGAATGAGAAAATGTCCCTTTTCTGCACTGAAGTGCAGTCTCAGAGCTGGTATATTTAAGTAGGGGGGGTGTGGGGGGTGCAGGGGGGCTTGCCCCCTGCTCAGATTATTAAGGTAAGTTTTTTTATGTTATTATATATATATTTGAAATTCAAGTTTCACTCATATGTTGTCAAACATATGAGGTTCGAAATTTTGAAGCTTCGAATATATAATATAGACCCAGGATTTTCCTGACATTTACTCAGTTGTCTGCTACAGCAAAAGCCATGGTTTGCAGAGAGCTTACAAAGCACGAAAGGAATCTCATTGTTGAAAGGTATCAGTCAGGAGAAGGGTACAAAATTTTCCACAGCATTGGATATACCGTGGAGCACAGTGAAGACAGTCATCAAAAAGTGGAGCAAATATGGGACAACAGTGATGTTGCAAAGAACTGATGTCCCTCCAAATTTGATGAAAAGACAAGAAGAAAACTGCTTAGGGAGGCTGCCAAGAGACCTACAGCAACACTGAAGGAGCTGCAGGAATTTCTGGCAAGTACTGGTCGTGTACTACATGTGACAACAAACTCCTTTATTCTCCATATGTCTCGACTATCGGGTAGGGTTGCAAGACAGAAATCTTTTCTTACACAGAAAAACATCCAGGCCAGGCTAAAATTTGCCAAACAATACATCAAGCCTCCCAAAAACATGTGGGAAAATGTGCTATGGTCTGATGAGACCAAGGCTGAACTTTTTGGTAACAATTCCAAAAGGTACATTTGGCGCAAAAGCAACACTTTGCATCCCCATGGCGAAACATAATGGTGGCAGTATCATGCTTTGAGGTGCTTTTCTTCAGTTGGAACTGGGGCTTTAGTCAAGGTGGAAGTAATTATGAACATTTCCAAATACCAGTAACTTTTGGCCCAAAACCTTCAGGCATCTGCTAGAAAGCTGAAGATGAAGATGAATTTCACCATTCAACATGACGTTGACCCCAAGCATGCATCCAAATCAACAAAAGAATGGCTTCACCAGAAGAAAATTAAAGTTTTGGAATGGCCCAGCCAGACCCTAGACCTAAATCCAAAAGAAAATCTGTGGGGTGACATGAAGGGGGCTGTGCACAAGAGACGTCCTAGCAATCTGACAGATTTGGAGTGCTTTTGCAAGGAAGAGTGGGCAAATATTGCCAACTCAAGATATGCTATGCTGATAGACTCCTACCCAAGAAGACTGAATGCTGTAATTAAATCAAAAGGTGCTTCAACAAAGTATTAGTTTAAGGGTGTGCACACTTATGCAACCAGCTTATTGTAATTTTTTATTTTTTATATTTTTTCCCATAACAGATTTGTTTGTTTTTCAATTAAATTGTACAGGTTATAGGTGACGTTAAAGGTGGGAAAAGTTTTGAAGTGTGGTCTCATTTATTTATATCACAAAAACCTGGTATTTTAACAGGGGTGTGTATACTTTTTATATCCACTGCGTATATATATATATATATATATATATATATATATATATATATATATATATATGTGTGTGTGTGTGTGTGTGTGTTTGTGTGTGTGTGTGTGTGTGTGTGTGTGTGTGTGTGTGTGTGTGTGTGTGTGTGTGTGTGTGTGTGTGTGTGTGTGTGTGTGTGTGTGTGTGTGTACTTTATGCGTATACATTTATATAACATGCAATGTTTAGAACTGATTGTCAAACTACTGCATTTGTCAAAACAGGGAAGGTTGATTCATTTGTTAGATTCTTATTCCATCACTGGGCTCAATGGTTTTGTGGGAGATCAGGGCAAAGTGGAATTAAGGAAGTTTATCCATTTCCCTGCTGTCTTGCAATCTTGGAGTTGGTATATTTAAGTTGGAGGGATATGGGAGCACTCCTCAAGTGGGGGTGCTGGAGTTTGACCCTCTACAAAAACACTTAGCTCTGTGTGTTTTGTGTTTTTCAGCTAAGCATTCTGGATGTAAGTTGATCAATGGAATATTATTCAACATAAGGCTATAGACAGACAGACAGATAGATAGATAGATAGATAGATAGATAGATAGATAGATAGATAGATAGATAGATAGATAGATAGACAGACAGACAGATAAATAGATAGACAGATAGATAGATAGAGATAGATAGGTGTATGCTATACATGTTTGTGTATCTATATTAATATGTATATATTTAATTGCATATAAATATCCATTTAACTTGGTTATAGCATTTCAGTTTCATATTGATCATAAGTGTCTATATTTGTTTGTTTATACAAAGACTTAAAGAACCATGCTTCCTTTCTTCCATCAGAATGCAGAAAGTGACTTGTCATATTTTCTAAAGAGCTGGAAGAATATTTTAGAGTTAAGGAGGGTTATGATTTGGGAGGTATTATTCTGGCAGTACTTCTAAATATATTTTATATATTTAATTGTATACATTTTAACAACATGCCAAAGCATGCACACATGCATAACTAAAATTATTTCTAACTCAGTCTTTAGCACAGTTATACTTGGAATGGCAACCGTGTACATTATGCTTAAACTTAATGTCATTTCTTGACTATCACTTTAAGTAATGAAATTTAAACCTAGGGTTTATTAGCTGTTTTTTCTTTACCAGCAGATTTGAATGTGTCTTTAAGATTTAAGAGAGTCATTATAAGAATACTCCTTAAAGTTCAATGCTCCTTTCTAACTATGACATTTCACTTTACTTCACCCATCTCATAGATGCATTGTTCTGCTCATTAGGTCATTATGCTTAATTATATATTGTCCTGCCCCCCCTTTAAATAACTCACACCAACACCAAAAGACATTTGACAACCTTTATTAATATTACATAACCATTAACTTTATTCACATAGAAACAAATAATAGTAAACTTCACAATTCTTGAACGATCTCAGGGCAGTGTACCTACTCACCCTGGCTGAGTCATACATCAGGGCAACGTACCACTCACCCTGTTCAATCATCATTCAGGGCAGCGTACCTATTCACCCAATCAACCTTAAATGGGTAGCATACCTGCTCACCCTTTCAAATCTACCATAATCCAATTAAGTTCACTTATTGTCAAGCAGCCTCCATCAACTCACTTGATCTCCAACTTAAAGTCATGACCACCTTCACCTGGGGGGAACAGAAGAGGACAATCCTGTCCTTCTTCTCCTCCCACCAGCCTGCACCCAGGCTGTTCCCCCTCTTATCCCATAGCCTTCACAATACCCTGTAGAAACAACTTCAAGTGAATGTTAAACAAATCCAAACCCACATCACTCAAATGCACCCCATCTGATCGAAACCAAACTACATCACCATCCAAAAAGTACCTATGTTCAATGGTATACATACCTAAAACCCCTAGTTGCCTAACCAACCTCTGATTAACAAAGCTCCTAACCCACTCAATAGCCCAATAACTAAACGCATTCCTCCAAATCAAGCGTAGAACTAACTCTGACCACACTATGAACATACCAGGGTACAATGTCTGCAACTTCAACAAATCCTGTAAAATGATATCTACCAACTGCTTCCATGGCCCACCTTACTGGGCAAAGACCAGCATTTCTATCTCCATTGAGCACAACCACTGAACCTTTACTCAGTTGATCTGTCCTAGTCTTTTGCAACCCAATAATAACCGTCCCAGAACCTATCATTACATCCCTCCATAGTAATGATCCTAACAACTCAAATACTCGAAACACACCAAAATATAACCATACACACAACGTAACCCACATAACGTAATCTGAGGAGTTACCATCCAATAATGCTAAACCTTTCAACAAACCCTTCAACAATACCCTTGTCAGTGGCCATCTCATATCACTGCATTCCCCAGTCACTTTCCCCCATCCTTTCAACATATGCCCTACTGTCCATGACTTTGTAAAGTCATGTAACTGAGATACCTGTGCAAATTTGCTAATTGCAGCCAATTCCACCCTAACCGTTTGTAAGGCTTTACCAAAATGCCAAGCTTGAGCTAAATAATGAAGCAGTAACTCCTCAGACCACACCCCTTCATCTTCTGGCAATTGTAAAACAAACTGATCAAATTCACAAAGAGCTATACCATAAGCCTTCCTTGTAGACATAGCCCAAGAATGACACACTAACCTCCTGGTTACCTCAACCCAAGGTCCAACACCTCCTCTGGCAAGAGTGCCAGCATTACCCCAGGAGCCAATAGCTGAAACCTGGAAAACTGAAATTGGGACAAGCTATCAGCAATGCCATTCCTCACCCGGGCACATGCACCTCTCTAAATGAAAAATTTATTAACAACCTCTGTAAAACCAACTTATGTTGAATCAACAATAACAATTCTGACCTAGATGTCTTCTTCTGCAAAACCTGCACCACTGCCATGTTATCCGAATGGAAAATAACCCACTTCTCCTGTAAGTGATCCTTCAAGTCTACTGAAGCTGCCCAAATTGGCATTAACTCCAAAAACACAAAATCTCTTTTCAATTCCTCCTTACAATGCAGAGACCATTTAACTGCAAACCACTGTTCCCCAAAATAAGCCCCCATGCCAATGCCCCCTGCTGCATCCGTGAATAACTGAAGTTCCTCTTGCCCCACCCAATCTGTCTGCCAAAAAGAAATCCCATTAAACTGGTCCAAAAAACAAAACCACAGCAACAAATCCTCCCAAACCAACTTGTTCACCCTAACCCAGTGGTGTTTACTTTTGCCCCCTTTTAACAAAAATGCCACTGACCTAGAAAAGTGCACCCTGGTGTACCACCCAACACGCAAAATTCAAAAGCCCGAACAGCTCCATAACTGTAGCGAAAATACAGGACAAGACCACCACTACGATGCACATAAGATTCCAAGGTTTTTATTGTAGACAAAAATGAGCGCTTTCACGTGCCAAATGCTGCACGCTTCATCAGATTTAATTTTACTAATCAATAAAGTAGTCTTTAAATATACTGACCAATTACACTTAATTAAAATCAATCAAGTAATGCATTTAAATCAAGCAGGTAGTCATGGTGACTATTTCAATGCTGTTAGCTCAAGGCATTCATAGTAACCACTATACCAAAAAACCTAAAATGATGCAAAGCAAAAATTTTTTCTATACAATATAATATATATAACAAAATATATAAATATATATATAAGTATATATAAAAATATACATATATAAGTGTATACAAGAAAAATATGTATATATATGAAATATCTGTGTATACATAAAAATATATTTATAAAGTCATAAATAATGAATTCATAGAAAAATGACAAAACTCATTGAAAACAAGAAAAATAATAATAAAAATATATACATAATTCTTATCATATATCCTGGTGCTGCCTAATATTTACGTGCAATTAATACTGGCTTAATACTAATAAATTGATTTAAACCAGGTTCTACATGCACTCGTAATTTAAAGATCCAGCACAATTCAATAGATTCTAAATAATTCTTATTGTTCCCCCCTCTCTTATTTTTGATTATCAACTGTAATACTCTAAACTCAAAAATATGATCTTTAAAACTACTTATATGTAACTGTAATCCATAACTGTCTGGATCCATATCTTATCATTAGCCACAACTGACCTTATCATAGCCTTCAGTCTGTCTACCTTATACACAGGCAAGCAAAGCAAACCCTGTTCTGCATCCACCATTTATCCAAAAAATTCTAATGCTCTTGCCTGACCTATGAAGTTATGTTGAGCCAAAGGTACCCATAGGTCCTCACACATGCTCATGAATTTCCACAACCCTTCCTGTGCACCTACTTGTCCTTCCCCATCTAACAAGAAATCGTCCAAGTAATGTACCGCCTTCTGCATACCCACCCTCTGCAACCACACCCACTGCAGTACCATACTAAATTTCTCAAATGTTGCACATGCAGCTGAACAACCCATTGGCATAGCTTTGTCAAAATAATATATGTCACCCACAACCATACCCAGTAACGGCCAATCCTCCTGCCTGATTGGCAGTAAATGAAAGGCAGACTCAATGTCCACCTTTACTTACCACAGCTCTGGAAAATCCCTAATCACCCTGACAGCATCATTTAAGGATGCATAACTAACCCTGGCATCCTCACCCGCAATGAAATCATTAACAGAGCCCCCCCCTCAGGATATGACAAATAGTGAATTAACCTGAACTCACCAACTCATTTCTTTGGTACTAACCCCAATGGAGAAACCTTAAAATTAACAAAAGACAGACTATCAAATGGACCCAGTAACAGACCAGCCTGAAACTCCTTCTCCACCAGTCCCCCTAATATATCCTCCTTGCCACACACTGAGTGCAGATTCTTACAAACCATCCCATTTCCAACCACCCTAGATTTAATAGGAAACCCTAGTTGAAACCCATCTAATATCTCATCTTTAAGCGCAAGGTCGGGAAAGCCTTGCGTCATGCGTCATAAAACCTCGACCTTAATGGGAAAAGGCAACCCTTCTGCTATTCCCCCTAAAAAAATCCACCTCACCATAATCCATGAAAATGACCTCTACCCCTAACCATCTGAAACCCCTGAACAGGGGGAAAGCCACCCTCCCCTGATGTTAAGTTTGCATTCATAGCATTGATGTCACGACGCCCACATAGAACAGCTGGATGATTCTGATTCCCCCCACACCTTGAACAGGAGTCCAATAACTTGGACCCTACCCATGGACAACTCCCACTATTAAATGTCCAACACACACCAACCCATTCTCTCCCTTTCCCCCCTCTATTAATCCCCCCATAACTATCCATCATGGTAGCCAACCAGATGTCAGGATGACACACCTCCCAGTGAAGGGAAAGTTCCACTGCTTTCCTCTTCCAGAACCTCTGGTCATACCATAACCAAGCATTCCCTGGCCATAACAGTTGCGCCACAGAATTGTGAGAAAATAACCCAAAAGGGGCAAAGGCAAAGACCCATCCTTTTCAAGTTGCACCACCATGTTGTAAACAATGCCAACTACCCAATTATTTGAAGTCCTAGGGCAAATTCTACCGGCTCTTTTCCTATCCAATGCTGCCAAGGCCACCAACAAATCCTTACAATTGGCTGACTCTGCCTCTGCCAGTTGCTGCACCCCTTCTGCAACAATTACCTCAAATACATCCACATATTCCTCTTTCCAAATGTTTTCCTTTACTGAAGTTGGAATGTGCTGTGTCAAAAGGACTGCCCCTGACCCAAGGCCTGTGTGGTTAACCAATCACCTGGGTGAAGGACAAATTCAGAACCTAGCTCAGAACCCCATCCCATGCTATCTCTTGACCCTGCACTACCCCCCAATTGCTTGTCTCCCATTGGTCCCAGAAATCCCTGCAATCTCCACCGCTGCACACCCCACTGTATTCCATTCTCTACCAAATTCCCTACCCCTAGGCTCGCTCTCTCCCCTGTTTACCCCCACATCCTCATTGTCCACCTCACCTGCCACAACTGTTGAAGCAAAATCATTACCTGAACCTCCGTCTGGAGTCCCACATGGAACTGATGGGCCAGCTGTAACCACCTCCTTTGCTGTTCACTGCCTCTTCCCCCGAGCCATAGCTCTTGATGTGGAGCATCACCTTTTCTAACTGGGTTCCTGCTCCTGCTCTGCAACAGCCTCTGTCATCAACACCTCTTGAAAAAGTTCTTCAGCCTGAGCCACTATGGACTCCCAATGCTGCCGGAGTCCTGGTAAGTTAGCCATCTACAGAAAGAGAGACAGAGAGAGAGAAAACACACATACATATTAATAACCAACAGCAATGACCATGTACACCATTCTCTTCTTCCTAACCACTCAGCAACACCAAAACTGTAAGCCTTACCCTACATTATGACTTAGGATCATAATCACATGCTCCCTGAATATCACAACCTTGTGTACTATAGTCAAAGGAACCCACCAGCAAACCAACAAGTTGCAGGCCAAACGACTGTACCATTCTCATTTAATAATTATATATATATATATATATATATATATATATATATATATATATATATATATATATTTATATTGCTAAAGAGCTCTGGCTAGACTGCAGTCAAAGCAAATACCACTAAGCCATCTGAGCTGTAAATTCACTCCCATGGAGCCCCACCCACCCCCGAAGGCTCTGTGATGGTCTCCCTCACTCCACTCTATTTATCTCCTCAAAACACTCCATCCAGCATTATCCTTATATTATTTTTTTTTTTATCACTAGGGGATCTAACCATCCCCTTTCTGCCCCATATATGAACCAAGGACAAAGCGGACATCACCCTGATGTTGAATTTTCCTTTATTTTTTATTTATTATTGCCTTTTGATATATATATATATATATATATATATATATATATATATAGCTATAGATATAGATAAAGATATTGATATAGATTTTTTTTTTATTAAAGACTGGTCCCAAAGCCTTGAACAGCTTCATTTAGTCAGGGAAGTACGCTTGTCCACTACGCAGCTCTGACCGAGCTATTCTCTCCCAGCTCACTAGCCTCCTGTCACACCATACTAATGGCCGCTTGTCTCACTGCACATGCATGAAAGCCTCAGACACATGATCAGCCATTCTTTAGGCTGGGAAAACTGAACCACCAGACCAGCGACCGCAATTTACCCACCCAGGGAACCATTGTTCCCACAACCGCCATAAATTGCAACTCTATGATTTCCACAGCCAATCCACCCCCACCAGGCAAACAAAAAGCCATGAGGCCACCAGGCAATGGTAGGGAAGCCAAGAGGAACACCACTACAACCACCAATGACCAACCAAGGATCCCCAACAACAAGGCAATTAACAGAACCGATCTCCCCCACCAGACCAACACACGCCACAAGGCCACCAGGGAACGGAAGAAATCTGCTGCAACCTCCTCAAACTGAGGTAAGCCAGGCACAACCAGCATGTTCCTTCCAACACTACAACCATGTCATCCTCACTCAAAACCATGTGTCCCTTGCTCACTCATCAACCCTCTGTTCACACAGCCATCCCACATTCCTCCTCACTCTCTCTTCTATTCTCCACCCCCCACAAACTTTTAATTTCCCCCCAGCTGCAGCATCCATAAAAAAAAAAATGCACACACATAATTCATCCTGAAAACCTCCTTTGGAGCACACACACTCCAAGGCCTACCTGTCACTGAAGTACCTACAAAGTCATCTGGACATGGGTTAGCTTCACCAACTCACCAACACACATCCGAATGTGACACCACTCCATCTGTTCCCAAACATATCAGCTAAGCTAAGTCCCTTCCTAACCTACCTCACTTCTCCTAAACCTCTCAAACCACTTAACCCCTTATTGTCCAAAATCCTAGTTCCTGTTACCTGACTTAACCATACCAACCCCCCCCCCCTTTCCTCCTAAAATACCCCTCTCCTTCTCAGTCACTAAAGAGGGCCCTAGACAAATTGGTTTGTCCCAAACCTCATTTATGACATGCATGCTAACATATATATATATATATATATATATATATATATATATATATATATATATATATATATATAAAATCATTCAGAAATATTGTTTGTTTCATGTGAGAAGGATGAGGCTAATGCCCCTCTGTCTTCTGTAAAACAGCAGTCTAAACATAAAATACAGGTATTACTTTTTGTCATGATTACCACTCATACAGAGTATGCATTTTAGAAAAGGCAGGGAGGGTCATATTTCAGCTCAAAAAATAGAAAAAAGCCTTTAAGAATCATCAATGCCAAAAAGTGCATTGTCATCCCTTTTGGTAACAACTTTGTACCCATGAACTACCACATAGGCAGTAGTCTACGTAACACCGAAAGTGTGATAAGAGACCTTGGGACACAGGTGGACAGTAGTCTCTCCTTTGATAATCACACCACCACACCACCACAGTAGTCAGGAAATCCCTCTACGTGGCACACCTCATCACAAAAGGTTTCTCATCCAGGAAAAATGAGGTCATTCTTCCCCTCTACTCATCACTCATTAGACCCATTATAGAGTACAACGCCCCTTTTGGTATGTACCTCACAAGACATCTGCAACAACTGGAAAGGTCACAGAAATACCTCACAAAGAGGATTGCCTAACATACAAAGTTATGTCAAACCCAGAGCTGTTGGACATGCTCCACTTAAAGAAATCCGAATCCCTCCAAGCTACACGCTCTAGGGACCTAAACCTTGTCACCACAATAAACAGGACATGCTGGTGGGATAGATTCCTGTCCCAGAGACTTCCAATACTCTGGAACAAACTACCTATCTATATCAAACAAAGCTCCTCATTAGCACTCTTCAAGAACAATCTTGATGATTGCATGGGAGATAGGAAGTTCACCCCAGGGATCACTTCTGTGGCTCTGCTTGACAGGGGCACAGGAAAATAATTTTCTTGGGTGGCAAAAGCCAGGGTTCCATTTGGCTAGGCTTATATAGGCCCTAGGGCCAATAGCCTAGTACCTACCTATGAACCTATGAAGCTATGATTGTATTTTCCATAGTGAGGAGATGTAGCACTAACATTCAGAAATTAGGTTAGGAAACAAATTGTAGGGTAGGGATACCAGTATTTCATTTCTTGATGTGTAGCATTATATAGTGATAACTCAATCATTAAGTAAACTCAGTCATTATAACACTTAAGTAGAATTAGAACGACTTATCCTAGCAACTTGCTGATGTCAGACATTTGACTTTGAGCCTTGTGTTTCACAACAGGTAAAATATTTTTAATTTGTTTTTAAGTGTACTTAATCATATATGATCAAATGGATATGTGTTAGGATCATTCTTAAAATGGAAGGGGAACCAAGTTAACCATATTACTGTTTAACACTTCTGCCAATAAGTACTTCTTTCTATTCTGCAATCACATAAAATTCCTGGAAAAAACATATGCATCTTCATTTTCATACGTAGAATCTTCTACAAGCAATCCATACCCCATGGATTCTGCACAATGTAATATTTTTATTAATCAGACAAATGCTTTCTCATATCCGCTACCCTGTCACATACTATGAAGTAAAAGTTAGAAAAGGTTGCAGAACCTTTAGAGATTTTCAGAAATTAAACTACTGTACCAGATGAGCACTTGAGTAACTGTTAAAGGTAGTTTAGCCTCTTCACTGAATAGTGTTATCGATATGAAAGAAACAATATAGATTTATCTTGCAAAAATAGATCAAGACCCTTAAAAGAAATACACTTTAAAGTTTCTTAGGCTAGGTCAAGAGCTTAGATACAATATAATGTCAATGCATAAGAAAATGTCAGGAATAAGAAAATAAAGTATTAAAAACAAATCAGAATCCATTCATTTACAAATCTGACTTATCCTCAACTCAGTTTAATTTTTTTCTGTCTTTAAATAGTGAGCTCCACAATGTTAATGAGATGAGAAAATGAACAGTCATATTTATAAATGTATAGCATTTGTATATAATTTCTAGGCCGAGTGTTGGAGTTGAGCTTAATAGTTAAGAAGTTATTTGTGTTTTTTTAATCAATATGATGATAAACTGTTGAAATTTTAGCTCTGAAATGTAAGTTGAGTTAATGTTTTTGAGAATAAGAGTTTGCCTTTGACAAGCAAACATTATTGTACAGGGATATCTCAATGGTGGGGGAAGGAAGTGAGAAAAAGCTAAGTTGAGATACTAGACCGTTAACAAATTTAGGTAAGATGAAATCTTAAGTTAGGTGAGAAAAGGGTGGTGAGAGGAGTATTTAAGGTGAGGGCTTGAATGAGTAGTTCTCTTTGGTGTGGGCATTTTGTTAGTTGTACTAGATAATGATATTGATTGTAATCCTGCAGGTTTGCTGAATAGCAGTCCTGCTGATGACGTGAGTTTGCAGAATTTGTTACAATTGTCTTTGGTGTAGAGGGCTGTTGGTTCCATTCCCACATCAGGGAGATGGAATGTTGACACTGCAGTGCAGCATAAGGGGGTACTGCACTCCTGATTGTGTCATCCATCAGAGGAAATGTTAAACTGAGGTCGCCATCTGCCTGTGTTAAAGATGCCATGGCACCTGTGGAAAAGAGTTGGGAAAGCTCCTAAACTAAGCTCTATTCTTCCTTCCTATCACCCAAACTGACTCATTTGCTCTACTGATAACTTCTCACCATCTATTAATCTCAAAAAGCAACTAGAAGTAACCTTTACTGCTGCTCTTTTGCCATAAAATGGAATTATATTCTGCAGGCTATTAAAACTGTAACCTGACATTTTTCCTTCAACCATCTTCTGAAAGTCTACCTATTAAACTCATGGCTCTGCTCATGCTATAACCCTGATCGAACATAAATCTTGTCTACTTTTCTCCACCCCATATCTGTACAGATTCTCTGCTCATTTCTACTTCCTCATCTTCACGTGGCTATACTACCCTCTCTACCACTGAACATAACCTTTCCCTATCACCTCCTCTCCATTTATACTAATCTTTACTAATCCTCCTCGGTGATAAGTGAGAGTCATGAGATTAGTTCAATTGTAAATCTGCTGGAAATTGATAAAAGGACAATCTCCAGAAATATATATAGTCTTTTACTTTACTTTTTTCTCATTGTTCTCTTTGTAACATATTCTTAGTATATCTCCATACCTTACAATATTGTTGTTTATTTTTGCAATGTATAATTTTTAGCTGTTTCTTATGTAATCTGTTTGAATTGTTTTATTATGTCAGCCATGGTGGTGCAACTGTTAGTGTTGTCATCTCACAACAAGAGGTTTTTCAGTTTGATTCTCGGCTGGTCCACCTTCTGTACAGAGCCTGCATGTCCTCCCTGCAGTCGAATGTATTTTAAAGACATGCAGTAGGTGTGTTTGTGTGTGCCTTCTGTGAAGGTTGAGCACTGGGCTTGCAAACTGACACTATAAAACCCCTACTGCCAATCAGTCTGCAAACCAGTGATCCGCTGTGGCGAGCCCTAACGGGAGAATCCAAAAGACTGTTTATTTTCTTTGTTAAGTGGAGCTTTTCTCCCTGGGCCTCTGCTGAAAATGGGCTCTTGTGATCCAGTCAGACTTTCCTGGTCAATAAATGAATAAATAAATAAATGAATAATAAAGTTTCCCGATGTCCTGGTCAAATCCCCCCTAGTAGTATAAAAATCACCTCAGTTCTCCCTTGAAAAGAGGCTATTAGCCTAGGAAGACTAATCCAATTAACAAAGAATAAATGAAATAAAGTAAAATAAAACAAGGATTAGATGATGTAGGCAGACTTCACTTATTATGTCTGATCAGAGTTACAGGATCAGAGCAGGATCAGATAAGTGAAAGGTGCTGATGTTAAATCAGGATGATATATTTAGGTGGGAGTGTGGGCAATACAGAGAAATGGCTTTTCTCCAAGTGTGTTTTAGTTCCATTGATTTATTTATTTACTTGCTTATTTAAACTTGTTTACTAGAGTGGAACATAATCTAACAATGACAGTTACAGGCTCAGCCCAGATGACATCATAATGTAACAAAACAATGTATGGTATACAAATAACAAGGGTTTACATCATGAATAAGCATAATCAAGCTGACAAACAACTGTAGACGAAAACACAGGGCATTTGAGTCCTCTGGTGGCCACAACGGTGTGTGCAGTCATTTTTGGAGGGATGCTGCACATACCAATAGTAGTAAAGGAGAAGAATTAGAGAGATGGATTTGTGGATATTTTTGAATTAATGTATGGAGCTCAGACAAGAGCTGGGACAGAGGTGCCAGGGTCTGAAGGTCTTATGACAGATTTGGCAGAACTGTGAATGAGAAAACCAGGTATGCTTAGGCATAGGTCATGAGACAATTGAGTCTTAGACTTTGTTTATTTTGTGTCAGTAGTTTTGGAAAGGAACCCCAAGCAAGGTATGCTAATCTTGGCACACTCCTTAATGATAAGGGGTGGGAATGATTGTCTATGGTACAACAAGAATTTCTACAAGTTGAAGGCAGTTGACAAGTCTCTTTTTATGGTAGGGTAGATATGCAGACATCTGGCAAGGGACTATGTTTGATAGAGTAGGTGGACCTGCAAAGTTGGCACAAGATGAGTCAGGAAGCAAGACTAGGACTTTTTGATATTTAATGCTGGTGGGTGGGTTCAGCATAATGGTTAAGGTCATTATCTCATAGCCACAAGGTACAAAGTTTGATGCTGACCTCAGTCTACTGGCTATTCTTAAAATTGCACTTCAGGACAGTTAGCTTAATATTCACCCATGAACCTACAATGCAAGTAAATATAATTGATTGTTTTGCAGGTTTTTCTATGTGATTTCAGTTTGTGGTTACCCCCACAGCAAGATGAAATGTATGAACTGGGATCTATGACAAGAGCGAAAGGTCCTTTTCCAATGAATGAGAGCAAAGATCTGGAGATGGGAAAGTTGCAGTTGAGAGACCTGAGCATTTTAGGAACTCAGATGGTGCACCTTCCTTTCAGGGGAACATAACAGTCAGTTTCCAAAAAAGGATTTTGTTTTTAGTTTTTTGGATCAAAGTCAAGTGTAGCCAAAGCATTTTGACTTAGTTCTGAAGAAAGCAGTGCAGTGCAAAGTAGGGTAGGGTGTAAATATTCCTTGCATTCATTTCAAATTGGATGGGCAATAAATGTTGCTGCTGTGGCTTACCTCTCAACTGTACAGCTTTTCTCAGAATGTCCAGATTTTTGCCTCATATTTGTGGTCCATTTTTCATAAAATTGTGGTTTTCTGGCAAATTAGTAGTAAATCATTAAAGATCAAAGTTAGAAAACAATGACAAACATTTGAGTTTCAGACTTTATACCCTTCAGAAAATCCATGTTAATGCAAAACCTGTTATTCTATCATCTTTCTAAGTTTGTAAGAGCAATATTTAAAATTTGTCCCTATTTTGGTCATTTGTCCGACTTTTATTTATGGCTTTGTCTAGATTTCTTCCTGAAAAAGGTTGAGAGGTATGTGCTGCGGGTAGTTCAGTTAAAGTTATTAAAATGAAAGGCAGGTGATTGTCTAAGGCTTTTAGTGGTTATAAAAGATATACAACATTAGTTTAGATGCTATGGTAATGGAACTTTGGAGAGGTTTTCATTGCCTTTAATGGTTGTGCTTGTTTTGCATGGCTCAGGAATATTTTATTACTGGACATTCTTATGTGTTTTGGGCAACAAAGAGAGCATTGGTTGAGCCTTGACCCAGATAACTGTGAAGTCATTTGGGAAGGAATGAAAGGCATGAGGAGACACTGACGTTTGCTTACTGTAGCTGAACTTTAAGTAACTAGTGATGTTCTTAAGTTTATTATTGTCCTTCCTTGTGGTAAACACTTGGGTAAGGTCTATAAAAGAAGCCTGCATTCAAGGATCATAAAAGATTTTCTAAGTTTGTAGTAAGGGTTTCCTAAGGTTATTATTGTATGGTCTGTGATAATTTCCAGACTTGTCTTTTGGGAGCCAATATATTTTCAACTATTGAAACAGCTTGGAGATTTATCATTTATAAGGTGGCTAGAGCACTTCATTTGCTAGGCAAGAGAATGGCTGAAAGGTAGGATTTTGTAGGTGAGGATCAGGTATGGTTTAGCAGTGATAGGATACAGCCAAGTGAATTAGAATTAGGGCATTTTAATGTTCACATGGCTTTAATTGTACAGGAGATATAAACAATAAAACCAAGAGATATTTGAAAAGTATAAAAAAGAAATATGGACATGGGAAAGAAAGAGAGATTTGATATGGTGCAATATTTATGCAAAACAGATAGCCAAATTAATCAATGTAAAGAAGGTAGCCCCAAAGATATTTGAAGAGAAATACAGGCAAAGGCATCCAGATATGGAACATTTCACAATAAAAAAAAATCACAAAGATAGGACATAGAAAAGAAGATCAGTAAGTAGAAGTTAAAAAAAAGAAGTTGAAGTTATGGAGTGACTGCGAAGTAAAGCATTTGATGTAGAAGGTCTAACACAGGTTACATCACAGCAGGATGGAGTGAGTCCCCAAAGCAGGGAGAAACAGGAAGATCAGGAAACATTTGAAGAATAAATATGGACATGGGAAAGAAATAATATGGTGTAATATTTATGCAAAGGACAAAGCAAAACTAATCAATACAAAAAGAACAGCACCAAAGATATTTGATGAGAAATGCAGACAAAGGAATCCGGATATGGAAAACTTTACAATACAAAAAAATAAGAAGACAAAGAGGAAAAGTAGAAAAGGAGATTAATAATGGAGAAGTTAATGAATTAGAAACTGAGGTTATGGAGTACTTACAAAGTGAAGGATTTAGTATAGAAAATGTAATTCAGAAAGCACCACAACAGGATAGAGTAATGGCTATCCAAATTAAGAGGACACCGATGGAACAGGAAGCAATTGGTCAGGTGCCATATAAAGATAATTTAGAGCCTTCCACAGGAAAATAGTATAAATGTTCACTTGAAGCTAGACGACAAGGAAAGGAACAGGAAACTGTGGAAACTCTGATGCAGTCGATGTTGAGGAGTGATAGGCCAGTGAGTTCCCATGTGATAGAGCAATGGACAGCACGGGATGAAATTGATGAGACTGTATCACAGGAAGATGCTATAGAACCTTCTATAGAATGCCCACAGGCATTGGAAAACAAGGGATGTGCCCTCAATTGGGAAGAAAATGAGTTAAAAGAAGAATTGCTTGATGTAATAGACATGGACAGATATATCAGGATCAATGAAATAAATAGACTGCAGAAGGTTAATAAAACCCAAAAAGTCAGAAGTCTGATAAAACAAATGAACACAGAAATTAGGACTGTTCGTAGACTTCCATGTGATATAACAGAAGTAAACAGGATATATTACTGCAAGATAAAAAGTAGCAAGTACCAAAGTCGCGCCAAGCTCCTTAACGTAGGTTTTATTGAATAAATAAAATACAACTAACGTTTTTGCCACTTAACAGAGTAGTGGCTTCTTCAGAGATACAGGAAAAAAGGCGCTACAGTTTTTGTATATTTAAAACATGTGCAGTACATTTAAAACATTTAACAATATTGTTGCTTTAAGGAGAATACTGACGTAGTCAGTGGGCATTTTTCAACAATTTAAAAAAGCTGTTGTATTTTATTTATTCAATAAAACCTACATTAAGGAGCTTGGCGCGACTTTGGTACTTGCTACTTTTTATCTTGCATTGTTTTACTTGTTTTCGCTAGTAGGATATATTACTGTGCAGCTAAATTAATAACTGATAAAGTTCTACCACAAGAACACAGGGTAGTGAGGGAAAGGAAGGGGAGAAATGGAATACCATGATGGAAATATCGAATAGAGAAAATTATAAAGCAATTAAGATAAGAAGTGTCACTGTTAGAAGACTATAGAAGAGGGAATAGATTAACAAAAATTCTAAGAAAGATAGATGTGATAAAAGCAATGCACCATATTAGAACAAATCAGGATCAAAATTTCAGCACAGGCACTAAAACATAGAAGATTCAAAGATAAATATAAAGGAAAAGTGCAAAATAAACAATTTATTGATGACCCAAAAAACGTTTTATAGAGATCTGGGAAATAATGTAAAAAGAATTGAAAGGCTGCAAAAAAAAGAAGAAATAGATATATTTTAGAGAAGTACCTATGATGATCCTGTGGAACATAACAAATATGCTAAAGAGATGAAAGAAGTAAAAGAAAGACTAAGAAGTTTAAAGGTACAGGATATGAAATGGGATAAAGTAACAGCCAGAGAGATTGAAACAAAGTTAAGAAAAGCCTCTAATTGGAAAATCCCAAGCCCAGATGCAGCACCTAACTTTTGGTTAAAAATATTAATATCTTTGCACAAATATTTAGCCATGAGTAAGAACTATTTATATGCTCACCCAGAACAGACACCAACCTGGCTAACAACAGAGAAAACAATGCTTTTACTTAAGAGTGAACCTGCAAGCTACCCTAAAAATTATAGACCAATAACTTGACTTCCGACAATGTATAAACTATACACAGGAACGGATGCCGACAGAGTTTATAGCCATTTAGAAGAAAACTCAATTATGGCAGTAGAAAAAAAGGGCAATAAAAGAGCATCATATGGAACAAAAGATCATTTGTTGTTAAAGTCATAAAGGAGAACTGTAAAAATGGGAAGAATCTATGTATGGCATGGATTGACTACAAAAAAGCATTTGATAGTATCCCTCATTCGTGGATAAAAGAGTGCTTAAAAATGTATAAGATACACCCCACACTGATCGACTACATTACAGTGCCCATGAAACAGTGGAACTTTGCAATTAAGCCATAATAATGGGTAAATTGTTATCCCAGGGATAAAAATTTAAAACGGGATATTCCAGGGTGACTCTCTGTCGCCATTATTATTCTGTCTTGCCCTTAATTCATTAAATTGTTTACTCAACAGCTTAGGCCATGGCTATTATCTGGCTCCTAGAAAACAACAAAGTGTAAAGACTTCTCACATTCTCTTTGTCGATGATTTAAAACTGTATAGCTCATCAGATGAAGAACTGAAAGCACAACTGCAAGTTGTCAAAACGTTTTCACATGATATAAGAATGTCATTTGGTCTTGATAAATGTGCAAATGCAACCTTTAAAGCAGGAAAGCAGCAACACCAGGAATACATCAGTCTGGTACAAAAATGTGATATAAAAGAACTTGAGCAAGAAGGAGTGTATAAATATTTGGGAATTGATGAAGGATCAACAATAAAACGTGAACAAATGTGAATAAAACTTAGTATGGAATAACGCAGAAGACTTAAATTAATCCTCAAAACGGTACTGACATCTAGGAACAAAATTCAAGCAATAAATCAATTTGCTCTTCCTGTCCTAGCTTACAGTTTTGGACTGACTGACTTGGCCCCAAAATGTGTTGGATAGATTAGATAGACAAACAAGAAGGATGCTTCATGCTCACCAAATGATTTATAAAAATCAGTGCATTCCAAGATTATATATTCCCTGTTCCAAAGGAGGGATGGGCCTCCTTGAAAATGATTATATGTCTAGATCTGCAATTGTGGGACTCCACACATATCTGCTGACCTCACAAGAGCCAAATGTAGTGAAAGTTTTGAAACATGAGGAGAATAAATCTAAGACGACTTCTCTACTTAATCTTGCAGAAGCTTATCGGCATCAAGCAGGAATGGAAATCAAACCAGAAGTAGATAAAAATCAGGCAGCAACTGAATGTGCTAAAAAACAAAAGAAAGAATATAAGGTGAAGGATCAGATGAGAAGGCAAGAAATGTGGAAAAAGCATAAATATAGTTGAAAGTATAGAAAACGTCTGGAAGAACCTCATGTCGATCATGATCGAACACAGGAATGGTTAAGGAGAGATGAATTCAAACCAAGAGATGAAAGGTTAATATTGGTGGCTCTGGATAGTGGGCTTTGTAAATGGTTTATAAAGTCCATTGAACATGTGAGAGAAACAGACAAATGTAGGTTTTGCAAAACCAAATTGGAAATTGTTGCACACCTTGTTGCTGGTTGTGACATACTAATGGCAGAAGGACTGTATACTGAAAGGCATAATAATATGGCGAGACCGTTGTACTGGGGATTGTGCAAACATTATGGTACTGAAGTGGCTGAAAAACAGTGGAAACATGAGCCACAAAGCATCATAGAAAATGAAGAAGTCTATATCGCATAGGATCATCCATTACTAACATTTCAACACAAGCATAAAATACCAACTAAAGCCTTAAGGTCTTCTAGGAACAAACAACAGTAGGAAGAAAAGGCTCAAGATGACCACCACGACTGTAAAAATAATTTAATATAGACAAACACATTAACATAGAACACCTACACTTTCTCAAGTCCTTAATACAATGAAGCTAACATTCACTCATTTTATATTCAAAATACAACAATCAATCAATAAAGCAATGTAAAACACACAATTAAATTACTTAACCAGTACTTTAACATTTAATCTATTTTAAAAAGGCGAGCATCAACCTCTGGCTTAATGCATACATAGTTATTCAGCCCGGGATGTATATGTGCCTGTAATTTTAAAATCTACTTGAGTTCAATGCGTTCTACTTGATTATTATGATTACCTCCCCTTTTGTCAAGAAAAAACATTTGTAGAACCCTAAAGCAAAAATTATGTGGGGAAAATTCCATGATATGCCTAGCTAAAGCATTTAGCTTGTTTTTATTCTTGACATCATACATGTGTTGATAGACTCTATCCCTTAAACTTTTCTGAGTTTTGTCCACATAAAAACATCTACAACCTTTGCACTCTGCTAAATAAACCAAGTTGGTGGTATTACAACTGGCATAAAATCTGGGTTCTAAAATAAAAGATAGGTTTGGATGCTTAAACTCTTGTGTCTCACATATATATTCACACATTCTACAATTTTTACACGGAAAAGTCCCAAGCCTATGTATAGGTACAAGTGTCCTTTGTCAATCATTACATAACAATTGTTTTAGATTATAATTGTTCTTATAAGTAAAACTAGGTACCTCTCCTATAATATTTATTTTTTCTCTGTCTCCTGTCAAAAAAAATGCCACATTTTCTTTATTATATCACACACTCTATTATTATCACTGGTAAATTTTGTAACAAAGCATACTTTGTTCTTTTTAATAACCAATCTTTTATTAAGTATTGCTCTACGGGCCCAACACAACTTTTACTCTGAAGGGTTGCATTCTTAATAGTTTAAAAGGTAGATTCACTATAACCCCTTTCTATAAATAATTGCTGTAAATAATCCACTTCATTATCTATATTAGTCGCTGTGTTACAAATATTTTTAACCCTATTCAAATGACCTTTAATTATATTCAGAAAACACCTAGGGTGCATGCTACTATATTCCAAAAGACTATTCTTCCAACAGTTACTAACATTTCCAAAGATAGATGCTAGAAAACTGGATATAGTGGTCCAAGAAAAGAAGACAACAGTAGTATTGATCATTGAAATTGCCACACCCAGTGACTACAGTGTCCTGCGTACAGAGAGACACAAAGTCATAAAATATCAAGATCTGCAAGCAGAAATGAGAGCAATGTGGAAGAAAGATACCCAGACAGTTCCTATAGTAGTAGGAACAATGGGTCTTCTAGAAAGAATTTACAATCATATTTAGATATGTTACCAATACATGTAACTCTATACGAACTGCAGAAGGAGTCATTAATGGGCACATTGCGGGTGCAGCGAAGAGCACTACTGGCTACCATCAAAGATTGAAACAATACTAATTTCATGTACTTTAATCATACTTTGACTTAGGAATGGGGTCCATTCCGGTTGTGGTATTAGAAACCCAAACGACTTGGAGAAATTAAAAAGAGAGAGTTGGAAAAAGTTTGGTTTGTTAAGGGTACTTAGCTGGCGATGATGAAAAGGGGAACAGTTTGCTGGTATGCAGTCTAACGGGCTGGTTTGTTTCTCTTTTTTTCTACTTGCTTTGGAAAGGTATTAGTGGTTTGAGTGAGTGGTGTTACGTTGCTTGGTGTTGTAAGTGGTTGCATTTAAATGACCAGTCTGGGATGGAACTGACAAGTATGAAGAATGCTGTCATTCCCATTGATTCTTTCCAGTTTGTTGAGTGATTAATATTATGCGGTTATGTATTATTCAATTATTTCTGATTTAGTTATTGTGGTGAGTGAAGCTGCTCATGGCCTGCCAAATAAATGCAAACTGATAGATGAATTTTGGAATTGTGTCATCAATTATTGTATGTAAAAGTTTAGGTGCTCTAGATTAAATATGGTTAATAATTTACAAATGAAGTATTTTGAATTATAACAATAAACCCCATGAAAATGTGGAGTACAATGTAACCTTTTTGCCATTGTAAATTAAGATTTTTTCTGATTTTATACTATCAGTGAAAGACAATTTCCAGAGTAAACATTGCTTGCCCTATCATAATAATAAATGCCACTGTTTTTATCAGACCAGACACATATAGCACAAGTCATGACATACAGTCTCAGTGTGTAATTATATAAGATTTACTAATCCAGATTCGTTCAATAAATATGTACCTGAATCAAAAATCCACACTTTCAATGAACAACATTTTAACGTTTCCAAAAAATGATTTTGATTTTGAAGATCACGTCTACATCACCACACACCTTTCTAAGGGTCTTACACAATTACAGTGCACTTTTCTGTTATTATAATCAGTTAAAAATTTAAGAGTTAGCAAGAACAGAAGCTTGTAACCACTGATTCAGTGTTATCAAAAGAAGATATGCCTCGGCTGCCTTCACTCTTCTCATTGGTGTCACCATTAGTGAGTGCAATGAAATGTAATTCATGGTGCTTAATATTTAATTTATGAAGGCACACCTGTTGTCCTTGTCGTAAATGTTGTCTTGAAACATCATTGGGATAGCAGAAAAAAAAAAAAAAAACACTAATAATGTAATTTTGAAAATTATTCAGATATTAAACATTTCGTTTAGTTATCCAAAAGGCACATTTTGTAATCTAGCTGAATTTAATAATCCCAGTTATGATGGTATCTTAGTTCCTGCTGGAGAAACTAAAAAGGCTGAATGTTTCAAACCTTAGTTGATAGTGTACTTTTGATAAATTATTCTATATTATATAACTCTTATATAGTAATTTTACCACCAAGCATTTAATGCTGCCCTCCAGTAACCACGTCTTCATTTTTCTAATACATTTCACCCACGTCCTTTTATACTATTTCCATCAATTATCTCTGATTCTATCTTGCTTTTTCTATCTCATCAGTTTAGTAATTTACAACTCCTGGTTATTTACCCTTTTATCAAAAAAAGACTAATATCTCCTCTCTTCCATTTAAATGCATAAGGAGAACTTTACCTTCTCCAGGCCCATATTCAAAACAGTAATAGGTGAAAGGAAATTGTCAAAGCTGGCACAAGTAATTTGGAACCCAGCATTTACCAGAATTCAGGCAAAAAAAGTAGTATGGAAGTATTACAAAAAGCAAACTAAAAGAGAACTTGTTGATAGGATCAGCTTGTTCCTGCCAGTTAGGAATGCACTATGAGCAATCTTGATTCAGTACTAACCTTCTACACATAACCTAGACTCTCTGCCTCTTGACTGATAAATGTATTATTTAAGTATGCATTTGTTAACTGAATACTTGTATCATGACTGCGACTTGCTCAACCATTACTATGTGTCTCACTATTCTCATTGCAAAAGTTGTTCTTTAAATTACTCATTGTAAATATTGTTCACAGGAGGCTTCTAGGTCTGCAGTCAGGGAGACCATTAATGAACCTTGGCCATGTTGCCAATTGCCTCAAGCATTGGCTGGATAAGTAGGCAAATGAAGGCTGAGGGAATCAAACACAGTACGACAAGAAGTAGCTGATTTACATCTGGGAGTATTAATCTTCAACACCAACCCCTACACTTATTTCAAACGTTTGTTATTGTCTCATTTCCTTTTTGATAATGATTGTAAAAGTATACTTGCTTGTAAATAAGAACATGATGTAATATTTTGACTGTACTTTTTGACACAGTAGTCTCTGCCAATAGGCTAGGGTCATGGTTGAAAAGTGTCTGTTGATGAGTCTACTTACACATTTACCAAAATGTAATAAATAAATTAATTAATTCATCAATAAATAAAAATATCTCTGGCATGGAATCATATCCAGTAGTATTTGTCTCTCTGTGGATTAGTCATTTTTCTTCTCCTAAGGTACCTAAGTTCTCATCTGATTTTCTAATAATATTTTTGTATTTTCTGTAATTGCCAATGATATGACACCCACATACTTTAGGTTGAATTTCCCCAAGTGTTTTGGGCTTCTAATACAGTGAAGGAAACCAGTGAGAGTGGGGAGCTCTGAGCAGCCTATCTGTCCCTTGAGGAGTGGTTCCAGCCCAGTGACTTGTAGCTTATTGGCCATTTTGGGCCATTTCCTATCTCTTTCTAACCCCCTGCTTTAAAGCCAGCTTTAGAGCGCTTTTGCGCTTGTAATTTAAAGTTTGTCCTGTTTGTTGCATTTACCTGTTGAGGCTACACACTCAAGTGCGCTAGTCTGTGTTAGATATTTATTGCATTTTCCTGCTGTTTGTTGCAAAAAAGAAAAAATAACAAAAAAAATATCCTTGTTTCCCATCTTTCCTGACCTAGAATAGTCCAAATACAGGCTTTGCTGTATTCTGGACTTTTGGAAAGTTCCTGTGTTGCCCATTTCCTTTCTTGGATAAAGGGAGGCTTCTTTCTTCACCAGTGGCAGTGGGGAGCTCAGAGCAGCCTATCTATAGCTGGAGGAGTGTTCCAAGCACAACAATCTGGTAGTCTATTGGCTGTTTTGGGCCAATTTCTAGCTCTTTCAAGTCCCCCTGTATAAAACCCGCATTGGAGCGGTTTTTGCACTTGTTACTACTCAGCCAAGCTCCTCGTGGTCCTGCAGAGTGGTGCTAGCAGCAGAGAGGCTAAAAGAGTGACTGCTAACCTGATAAAAGTGATTTTTTTTCCTGCTACTACCTGGGCGACTGTCCGATCTAGCTAAACTGCAAGTATTTCTGCTTCTTGAACTGTTTTAAACTATTTAAAGTTGTTTTTGCACCTGCACTTTTAAAGTGTGTCCTGTTTGTTGCATTTACCTGTTGAGGCTACACACTCAAGTGCACTAGCCTGTGTTACATATTTACTGCATTTTCCTGCTGTTTGTTGCAAAAAAGAAAAAAAAACAAAAAAATTATCCTTGTTTCCCGTCTTTCCTGACCTAGAGTAGTCCAAATACAGGCTTTGCTGTATTCTGGACTTTTGGAAAGTTCCTGTGTTGCCCATTTCCTTTCTTGGATAAAGGGAGGCTTCTTTGTTCACCAGTGGCAGTGAGGAGCTTAGAGCAGCCTATCTATCCCTGGAGGAGTGTTCCCAGCACAAGAATCTGGTAGTCTATTGGCTGTTTTGGGCCAATTTCTAGCTTTTTCAAGTCCCCCTGTATAAAACCCGCTTTGGCTCGGCTTTGCGCGATTTTGCGCATAGCGCAGCATCGGGCAGCTCCGCTTAATTGGGTTTAAACCATTCTCGGCTCCACAAAGTCTACTCTTCACTTTTTCCCTTAGAACTGATCTAGTTCTCATAATAAATACCCTATTCCTACTCTAAAGCCTGGCACTAGCTCACTAAAGCAATTATATAAGTCAGCACTAAAAAATTAAAAGCACTACGCCCTCACAAACTCCCCTTGAGTACCTTGTTCCCCATTGGTCCTTTTTTCAATTATAAAGGAATTCCAAATACTATTCTAGAATTTCCAAAGGTCAGTTGTCAATCTCCTCTCCAGTCCAGCTGGTGAATCTGGGAATCTTGAGCAATGTTACAACTGCCTCATGTACACAGACAACCCTTTTCTCCTCCCAACAAATTCCAACACATGTGAGAGATGCAACCATATAGCCAAACTGGAGGCTAAGCTCTCTCAACTCAGTACTGGTGTAACCAGTCAGGAGGAGAAGGAAACCACACTCACTACAATTCCAGTCTCACATAGACCTACCATGACAGCAAACCAAACACATAAACATACAAAAACATACTCGGAGGCTCTAAATAAAAATCTGCCTAAGCAGCAGAGACCTCCAAAGCAGACACCCAAGCAATCGCTACCCCAAAACAAAACACGTGCAACACATAGCTCACAAAGCCAGTGTGCCGAACAGTCACAGCCCTTAAGGCTAAACAACACACCTGATACACTTGTAATAGGTGACTCTATCGTCAGGCACACTGACGTCCTGCTCACCAGGCTGAACAAGGAGAAGGTCACGGTGAGCTGTCTGTCAGGTGCTAGGATCCACCACATAACACAAGCACTCAGGTCAATCCAAGGCAAGTACAAATATGACTCAGTCATTGTCCATGCTGGTGTGAATGACCTGAGACGTACCGCCCTGGACTACATGAAAAGAGACATAGAGGAGCTCTCTGAGCATGTAGCCCAGGCCAGTATGACCCTGACCTTGAGTAGCATCTTACCCTCACCAAGAATGATGCCACAATATGAAGACAAGATGATCAATTTCAACAATTGGCTTAAGTACTGGTGTCATTCAAAGGGGATCCAATGCCTGTCAGCCTGGGATGACATGCTCGATAAGCCACGATGCTTCACTAGGGACGGCTTGCATCTGTCACCCCTGGGCTTTCAGATATTGGCAAAGGCTCTTGCCACCCCCATAGTGCCTTTTTTAGGCAAGGCTCAAAAGACAAACCCACCTCCATAGGTATCACAAGGGATAAGAAACTAAGAGTAATGCTACTCAATGCCAGAAGTCTAAACCTCAAGATGCACGCAATCAAAACTATCCTTAGCATGGAGAACATCGATATCTGTGCAGTAACAGAAACCTGGCTCAAGGCTCGCGAGAGCACCCCAGCACTACCAGGTTTTATCTCATACCATGCTTTTCGGCCCCAAAACTTGGACCGAACCACAAAAGGAGGGGGAGTATCAATATTCGTCAAAGATACCCACACCTCCAGGTTGGTGGCACAGCACGAAGCATCAGAGACTATCCATGTGCAACTAACAGTGGGTAAAACTGCCTTCCAGTTTATAGCCTGCTACAGACCACCCTCCCAAACCCAGGAACCCCACTCGGCCTTCCTGAGAACACTGGAAAATATGAAGGTCTCTTCAAACACCATTATATTGGGTGACTTCAACTACCCAAACATAGACTGGGAGCATTACTCTAGCTTCAACACCCAAGCCCAAAGGTTCCTAGAATTTATAAACTCAAATGTTATGGAACAACTTGTTACCACTCCCACAAGAGGGGAAAACATACTAGACCTGATCATCACCAACATGGGGGCTCTATGCTCCAGACCAGAAGTGTATCCCTCACTGGTAAGATCAGACCATAAACTAATCTCACTGGATAGTCACATCCCGACCCCACCCCCTGCCCAGAAAACCACAGTGAAAAACTTCTCTAAAGCAAATTTCACACTCCTCAAAACCGAGGTGGAATCCTTCAAAGCCGCCGGGCCTGTGGAAAATACGGCCCAGACCGCAGAATCCTTTATAAATGCATTCTATGAAGACCTTCAGGAATGCATGGATCATGCAATCCCAAATAAAACCAAGACCCAATCCTCCAAAGGCAGGAGTCCTGTCTGGTGGACCCCAGCCATAAACAAACTATACAATAGAAGGAAGAAGCTACTACATGATAGAGCAAAATCCCAAAAAGGGAAGGCATCTCTGATCAGTATTAGCAAAAAACTATGGGCACTCATAAAAACGTCTAAGGCCAGCTTCAAGAGAAAAATTGCACAGGACACAAAGGATAATCACAAGGCTTTCTTTAGTTATGTTAGGAACCTGAGTGGGAATTCCCAGATATGCTCAGAATTAGTCCAAAATGACAAAAAATACACTGAACCCACAGACATTGCCAACATCCTAGCTGGCAGGTTCAGCGCAACCCCACCAAAAGGGCAAATATCTATCCCAGCAGAGTGCTGCCCCCCTGACATCTCAGATGCTCAGGTAAGAGCCACCCTCTCCAAAGCAAAAAACACAGCATCGATGGGACCAGACAGTGTCCTGGGCTGCGTCCTACATGAACTCCAAGAAGAGCTAAACCCAAACATAAAACTACTGTTCAATCTCAGCCTTACTACAGGATATGTACTCAAAGAGTGGCATACAGCAACAGTGGTCCCTCTCCACAAAGGTGGTGCCTCAACGGATCCTGGAAACTATCGCCCCATAAGCCTGACTAGCTTGGTCTGCAAAGCTATGGAAAGGATCATCATGGACCTCATAAATAAAGATATTGGGGACCTACAGACACTGGATCCTACCCAGTTCGGCTTTGTTTAGGGCATATCCTGCCTCTTAAACCTGGTCAATTTCTTTGAAACAGTCACCAAGGCCATTGACGAGGGGAAGGTGGTCCACACAGCCTACCTGGACCTCGCAAAAGCCTTCTATACAATACCCCACTCAGGCATTATAGATAAGCTCACCAGCATAAATATAACCCCCTATGTCACTAGATGGGTAGCAAACTGGCTCAAGGACAGAACCCACATGGTTAGAATTGCTGGAGCCATGTCAGACTCCAAACTAGTTACAAGTCACGTCCCACAAGGCTCAGTCCTGGGACCTCTCTTGTTCGGTATATATTTCTCGGAGGTACAGGCCAACACGGAAGGACTGTGGCTGACCAAGTTCGCAGATGACAGCAAACTAGGTGCCATAATCAGCTCTCCAGCTGACACAAGCATCCTACAAAAGGGCCTCACAGAAACAGACAACTGCTGCCAGAGCCATGGCCTCAAGCTAAATGCCAAAAAGTGTATAGTCATCCCCTTTGGCAAAAACAAAGTGCCCACAAATTACCACATAGGTGGTAATCCAGTAAGTATGGAAGAAGTCATTAGGGACCTGGGGACCCAAGTTGATAGCAATCTCTTATTTGAAAACCACGTGGCCAAAGTGGTTAGAAAAACATTTTATATACCCCACCTAATCATGAAGGGATTCACATCTAGATAAGGGGAGGTCATTGTGCCTCTTTACTCATCCCTCATCAGGCCCATAATTGAGTACAATGCCCCTTTTGGGATGTACCTTACCAGACACATGCAGCAACTGGAAAGACCCCAAAAGTACCTCACCAAGAGGATCAAAGGGCTCAAACAGATGCCATATGCTGCCCCGTTAAAGAAACTCCAGCTCTACTCAGTGGCATACTGCCTGCTCAGAGGTGATCTGTGCCTGATGTATAAAGCCATGTCCAACCCGGAATTAATGGACATGCTGCATCTCAGAAAATCCAAATCCCATCGAGCTATGAGCTCGAGAGACTTGAACCTCAGCACTGAAATAAATAGGACATGCTGGAGGGACAGATTCATAACCCAGAGGCTCCCTTCACTCTGGAATAAAATCCCAGTCCAGGTTAGGCAGAGTCCCTCATTGACTCTCTTCAAGAGGAATCTTGATGAGTGGATGGGAGATCGTAGGTTTACTCTGGGTATCACTTCTGTGTCACTGTTAGACAGAGGCACAGTATACTAACCTCGAAAAAGGGCATAGCAAAATTCATTTAAAATGGGTGGTGAAAGCTAAACACACTCTGGCTAGGCTTATAAATTCCCTAGGGCAGATAGCCTAGTATGAACCTATGAACCTATGAACCTATGAATGTACCCTATTCCTAAGTCGGGGTACAATTAGAGGTCGTAAAGTTAGTAATGTTTCAATCTTTAATGTTAGCCAAGTGCGCTCTTCTCAGCACTCACAATGTGTCCAGAGTTGCTTCCTTTTGTAACTCATAAAGGGTCACATGTACTGGTAACATATTTAAGTATGATTGTTAATTATTTTTTTATTAGACTTGCTGTTCCTCCTACTAATACTGTGGGAACTGTATGGGTATCTTTCTTCCACATTGTTTTCAATTCAGCTTGCAAATCCAAGTAATTTACGACTTTGTGTGTCTCTATATGTAAGACACTGTAATCACTGGCTGCAGCAATTTCAGTTATCATTAACCACTTTTATTCTTTTTTTTTTAAAACACGTTTATTGTTTTTAACATACAAAATAAATATCATAACAATTTTATACAAGCAATTAAAATATAAATAGTTATAACATTCAATAAAATAACCAAAGTATTTACAGAGACATCCACTACAAATCAAATCAATGTGATTAAACTATAATGTCTTATTATTGAAACTAAAAATTTTTTCAACAGATTTTGTAAAGTATCCCATATAACATAGTAAGATGTTTTTCTAGTAGTTCTTGATTTTATTGTCATCAATTCCATATGACACACTTCAGACATAACATTTTTAAATTCATTAAATGAAGGAGGGGTATCTGAAATCCAATTTCTGGTTATTATTTTTTCTAGCCACTGCTAGAATAGACCATAATAAGGGAAGCTTAACTTTTTTAACACTTTTAGGAACAGGAGTGTTAAATAATATAAGTGATTTAGAAATAATAAAATTATCTGTGAAAAGGGCCTGCAAAAAATCATTGATTAACTTCCAGTATTCCTTCAATTTTATACAGTCATAAAACATATCTGCCCAATCAGCATTTATTTCCACAATACATCTTTTACATAAGTTGTCTTTATTATTTATTTTATTCATCATGAAAGGTGTATAGAAAGATCTATGTAAAAATTTCCAAGTAAAAAGTCTCCAATTAATGGAAGAAGTAGTTTTATAAGCATATTCCAATATATATTGTTTATCTTGTTGTTTTGGTGGTTCACCATTAGTGGAAATGAAATAATTCCAATAGGTATCTGAACTGTAATGAGTTTCTTCTCTGATAATTTTATGTATGTGTGAGAGCTTACCTTTATCAGAAACTCTATGTTGTAAGTTTAATATCAAGTAATCAATCAGAATTGGAACAGATTCTTTAACTGTTTAAAGACATTAAATCAATTTTATTAATAAGATGTTGTCTAAAAGTCTGAATTTCTAACCAACATGTCTCTCTCAAGTCAAATTCTTGCTTTAAGAAGTCTAAGTTTTTTACTTTATTATCAGACAGCAACTGATAAATACTTAAGATCATTCTCTGTGACTAAAAGAGTTCTTTCAGAGGTAGTTGACAAAAGCATACCTTGCGTATACATTATAGGGAATAGAATAAAATTCCATTCCTTATACTTAGGATGCATAAATATAAAATTACGATAACTGATAATAATGTTTAATGGGTAACTAACTATATATTTTGGTGTAATAGATGAAGTACAAAATTCTTTTAGTAACCATAACATGGAGTTATTTACAATAGTATTTTTATGTATTAAAGAGATTTTCATGAAGTGAATACTAATTAGTTCCCAATAATCTTTCCATCTTGCAACATATGACTGCTCTATTAACAAAGTAATAACTTTTATAATAGAAGACATAGTATATAGATTAAAGTCTGGAAATGAAATGCCCCCTTGAGACCAGCTATTAGTATGTTTCTTTAATACAATCCTAGGTCTATTAGGTGCCCATAAGAAATTTAACATTAGTGAATTCAATTTCTTAATAATTATTTTTGTAGGTGGGAGTATTATTGATTGTATTAAATATAATATCTTAGGAAATATTATCATTTTAATAATTGTGAGTCTCTCTTCCATGGTAAAAACATATTATTCCAGCTATTAAACAGATTTTGTATATAAAGAAGACAGTTACTATAATTATTATGTATAATAGATTTAATACCTTTAGTTAATATTATACCTAAGTAAGTTATCTGAGCTGAGTTGGGTATATATTTGTTAAAATCATTAATGAGGACATTTTTTCGTGTGTATATAGGTAATATTTTAGTTTTTTCTTCATTGAATATTAAACCGGAGATATTTTTAAAATCCATCATTGTATCAAATAAGGACTGCATAGAAGAGTTATTTCCTGCTGATGTAATTAGTACATCATCTGCAAAAAGCTGAATTTTAGATATTGTATTTTCATCTATATCAAATCCTTCTATATCAGTACTGTTTCTAATCAAATTAGCCCAAGGCTCCATTATTAAAGTGAATAATAGTGGAGAGAGTGGACACCCTTGTTTTGTACCTTTTAAAATGGGTATTTTTTGTGAGACATATGTTCCTATCTTAATGTAAGCTAATGCTCCTTTATATAGATGTTCAATCAGATTTACAAATGCATCAGAGAAGTTTGTGCACTTCAGTAAGATAAACAAGTAGTCCCAACTTACTGAATCAAAAGCTGAACTTATATCGAGACTAATAAGTGTTAAATCTTTCTTTTTCCTATTTGCAAAATCAATTAACGTTAAAGTTCTCCTTATATTATCAAAAGTATTTCTATTTATAATAAAGCCTGTCTGGTCTATATCTATTATGCCCGGGATGATTGTCTTTAATCTATCAGCAAAAATACTCATAAACATTTTATAGTCAACATTAAGTAATGAAATAGGTCCATATGAAGTGCATCTGGTTGGGTCTTTATTGGGTTTTAAAATTGGTGAAATAAATGTGTATTGCCAAGATGGGGGAGTTGTTAACTCATTTTGGGCCAAAATAAAAACCTTATGTATTAATGAATAAGTACTTTTGGGAAGAATTTTATAAATCTCTGGTATAATACCATCATTACCTGGTGCTTTGTTTGATTTAAGCTTGTTTATTTGTGTAATAACCTCTGTATATGAAATATTTTTATCCATTAGTTTAGTCTGTTGTTTGTTAAGTTTTTTGTTCATATTTGTAGTTATAAATTTCTTTATTTTATCTTTAGGATCCATGTTAATGTTATTATGATTAATTTTGTGAAAGTGATTTCTAAATTCATCTAATATTTCTGGCAAACTAGAAACATTCTTCTTTTTCCTTGGAGAGAAAATTTCTTTGATATGATTTTGTTTATTCAACCTTTTTGTTTTATTTTTAAGTCTATGTAAGTATTTGGGACTTATTGAGTAAGACAAAAACTTATATTTCTCTAATGTTATTTTAACTTTATGAGTTAAAATTTCTTTGTATTTCTCATTTAATTTATTTATTTCCTCAATGACTTTTTTGTCCATAATATTTTCTTATTAATATGTTTGTATGAGTCGAATTTGCTTTGAATATCTAGTAATTCCTTGTCCCAAGATTTCCTTTTATTATTATACCATCTGATACTTTGTCCATATAAATATGATTTTAAAGCAGGTGTAGTGTTTAAGTCTAAAAAATGTTGCACTTCTGAAAGTATATAATCTTTATAGTCTTTTAGTTGAGTTAAGTATGCTGGTATTCTTTTGATCTGAACATTATAAGTACTTTTTACCATAAACTCAAAGACAATTGAATTATGATCTGATATAGGACTCAAAATGATTTTGGAATTAAATAAGTCTGTTACCATCTGGTTAGGAATACATACTCTATCTATTCTTGAATAAGTTTTATATCTGTTAGAAAAAAAAGTGTATGGTAAAGATTTTGAATCTATTTGATTATTAATATCATTCAAAAGATATAAATTAACAAAATCCTTTAAATGTTTTGCATTAGATGACATTTTCCTTTTTCTTATAGTAGTAGTATCTTTCTCATGTAGGATACAATTAAAGTCACCTGCTAAAATAATGTCTCCCACAGAAAATGATATGATCTTATTGAGATGGTGTTTCACTGTATTAATGCCAATTCCTGGTATCCAATATACATTGATTAATGTATATGTCTTTCCATTAATCTGTATTGTAACCATACAAAACATTCCTTTATCATCTTTATAAGACTTAATAGTTTTAGGTATGGGCATACTTTTATTCCATAAAATAGCCACTCCTCTTTTTTTCTGTGTGTGTTCTGAACTAACCAAGACTGTATATTTATTAGTGGCTAATTTATCAATATCCTTTTTTAGAAGATGTGTTTCTTGAAGGAATACTAAGTTGCCCCTATGCAAATTAATATATCTCATTAAACTTGCCCTTTTACATGGGTTATTCAATCCATTAATATTTAAAGAAATTCCTTTTAGAGATATCATTTAGCTTTTAGAAACATATAAAACATATAATCAGAATAATAATTAACAAAATAAGTGATATTATGTCTCCTCCTTCAGGTGTATCATTAATTATAGCTGTATTTATTGAAAATCTTATGGAATTTTGTATAAGTTTCACTTTTATTTGTAGTGACAATGAGTTTATAAAATGTGATGTGGATGTCAGAACTATATACATACAACAATAATCAGGTGAAAAAAATATTAGGATTAAACATTGCATCCAGCCTGGAGTTAAGAACTCCAACTTCGAGTAGCACATACCACTCAAGTTATCCCCCTATCCTAAGCAGCAGTACCTCAGCTGCCACCAAATTAATTCAATATGTACTATTATTAATTAAAGTTAACCTCATTTAATTAGACTATCTATTATGACAAAGCTAAACAATTTGTAAATCAGCTTCATATAAACAAATAAGAACATTTAGAAACAGCTCATTACTATGTACATCTATTTTGTATAATACACTCATAATCAAAATAGCATTCTAACAATCTTGATAATGGGAACAGAGAAGAGAGAGAGAGAGAGAGAGAGAGAGAAAAGGGGGGCATATCTATATATTAGTTTGTTAAAAGTTTGTAAGAATAAGTTCTTATGTTCATTTGAATTCAATAACTTAGGCTTATTATGATTCAAACATTACATATATTAGGGTATTTCTACTTTCTGCCATAGAAATGCAGTTAACATTTTTAAAAACTTTAAGTTACTTGTACCAAAAGCTTTCTTCTCATACTTATTATTGCCAATTAAGTAAAATATTTAGACTCTTACATAAGTTTAAAAATCACACTGCACAGCAATGATAATTCCTAGTTATACTTAAATCATTGTGATGAAAGCCATCTGTATTTTATATATCTGAACTGCAGCTTTAAAATATATCACATGACAGTTTCTTCTAAAATATATACATAATGATACTTGTGCTTGTCAGTTAGTTAAGGCAAATGATTTAAAACATTATATATGTTTAAATCATAAGTATTTATATACATTAATATGCTGCAGTCATGTAAGCTTTCAAAAACATGTGTATATGTGTTTTACCTTCTATGCCTTCTAAAATATCTCAGTTGTTTACTATGGCATACTAATTCATTTAAAATCATTATAACTTTTATATTTTATAAAATACATCTTAAATAAGTAAGTTGTTATAAAGAATAACTCACATTTAAGTATCATAAAGTTCGTTTTTCATCACAAAGTCACATTTACAGCAGTTCTACTTCCTGAAACAGTGTTCTTCTTGAATCTGCGATGTGTCAGTGTGAAATCAAGGGTCAAAGTTCAAATTGGCTGCATTCAGCTTCTCTGCGTGTATTCTGAGTGTTGAAGCTTTTAAAACAACGCGAGGACATTATTCACGAGGTAACTCACATCCCAAATTGTCTCCCTTAACATTCTGGCGGGAATTTTAACAAAACCAAGTGACTGACATTCATTTAGTAATACAAATGAATCTAAACAGTGCAAAACCTTTGTGAAGTATTTTACAAGTCATTACAGTGTCTATGACAGTGAAACCAAGCCTACAGTTATTTAACATATTATACAACTTATTTTTATATGCCCCATTTCATTTTCTCATACAAATCTTATTATGTACATATATCAGTATTATCAGAAGTGTATAACTGTATATATAAGAGAGAGAGAGAGAGAGAGAGAGAGAAAGAAAAGAAGAGAGAGAGAGAGAAAGAAAAAAAAGAAAGAGAAAGAAAGAAAAGAAAAAAGAAATAAAAAAAGAAAGTTAGAAAGAGTATCTACAAAGATATATTACTTGCTGTTTGTTTTAATAAAGCTAAACATGAGATATATTACTTACAACTATATTAGTACTAATTATTTGCAATTATATCATGACATATTATTTGAAATCATGTATAAGCAATTAAGTCATGGTATAATATTTAACATCAGTGTTTAAACAGCATATATAATTTTAAAGAACTAATAAGTTATTATTTTACTTATTTCATATTTTTCATCATACTTCTCTCCTTGCCCTCCCCCACCCCTCACAAAATGATTAGTTTAGAAAGAATGCCATTATTTAAAACAAGAAGAGAAAGGAAATGTATCAAATTACTAACCTTAGGTCTCTTTATCACAAATAAAGCTAGAAGATGCAACTGCTCTGTTAAAGAGACCAAATTTCACAAGTCCAGGGTGGAAATCAAAGAAAATGAAAGAAATTGGTCTCACCACGATGTAGTTTTTAAATAAAACTCTGTAGCTCCGTAGTTGCAAAAAAAGTTAAAACTTTATTCCATATGACAAGAGAATCGATAAGCGCTTTCGCGTAGATAAGACTACGCTTCATCAGATAATATTCTAAATTAAAATTCTCTCTTTTAAACTAAAATTGGCGGGAACTTAACTCATTAAACCACCAATTTATTAATTAATTAAAATAAACAAATCCTATTCTAACAATTCTACTTGTAATCATTCAATAACAAATACAAGGAAGTTGTATAACATTCTCTAGTCCCTTTATTGTGGGAACTCATTCTTCTATAAAATAATACAACTTTTAAATACTTAAATCGACAACTTTTAAAACACAATTATGAATGACTGTTGTTAAAGGAAACTTACTACTTTAACGAAAAACTATTTGAGCACCCAATTCATCATAGATCTTAATAAATATTTCATTAAAACATGATATATGTGTATAAACTCTGTATGATGTAAACATGAAGTAAATGAATAAATAAATATAAATATAAATAGATGTGAATATATGAATATGATTTCATAAATATTTAATAAATATGATTTAATAAATGTTTATGCATTGCTAAAATATGACTTGTGTATCTATTTAATATAGAAATTCTATAGTTTAAGCTGGGATAAAATGCTGTAATCTATGTTAAATACAAATATTAAAACATTACTATATATATACAATGTAATATTATATACATTTATATAAAAACTGTGTTCCATCTAAAAGTATTTAGCAAATTTTCTATCACAATCTATTGTTTAAAATAGGTTTAATGGAAACAAATGTATTTATCACAAAGAGAAACAAGTTGATTCATAGCATGTTATTTGTTCCTCAGAGAGTTTGATTATTTATGAAACCAAAACAGTTCTTTGCACACAAAAAAGTAACTTTGAATAAATCTTTAAAATATTTGTGGCTTTCTGGAAATGCAGTAACTGTAGTTGAGGAATTTAAAAGAAAAAAAAAATAATTAGAACGTCATTTGTTTTTTAGTCTTTTTTGCTTCTCCAAAGTCTTCCAAGAAGTTCCTGTTGCCATCCTCTTTAGCGAAGGGCTTGCCCATTCCATATCTTCTATTTTATCTAATATTTTATTTTTTTTAATATACAGCAAAGCAGAGTCCAAGTCTTCAAAAATTCTAGGGCCATCTGATAAAAAGACTTTTAGTTTAGCAGGAAACAAAAGGTGAGTTTTGAACTGTGCTTTCTTAAGCTCTCTTATTAATGGCAAAACAACTTTTCTTTTAGTTATTACCAAGGAAGAATAGTCATTGTCAAAACGCACAGATGCCTCATTAATTTTTATAGGTGCTTTAGCCCATGCAGATTTTAATACCATCTCCTTGTCATAAGATGATAAAAATCTTACAATAACTGATCTAGGATATTTTTTATTAGAGTTAAAATTAGATAAGGACCTATGGGCTCTTTCAATACCAAAAGAAAATGCTTCTGACAAGTCTAAAGTTTTGGGAAGCCAAGTATTTAAAAAGGAAGTAATGTTGTTACCTTCTATATTTTCTGGCAGACCAAAAATCCTGATATTATTGCGTCTAGATCTGTTTTCCAGGTCATCAAGTTTGGATTGTAGATGTGTATTCTGTTTCAGTAAAAATTCAATGTTAGTTTCTTCTTCCTGAATTCTGTTGTCCATATCAATAAGAGACTCTTCCATACCTGTAATCTGAGCTTTCTGATGTTGCAAGTCTAGATGTAACAAATCCATTTGTTTGGTAGTTTTTTCTATAAAGTTATCAATTTTAGTATCCAGTTTGTCCATTTTGGTTGTTAGTTGCTGAATAGTTGATATCAAAGACTGAAGCTCTTTCTTGATGCTGGAATCCTGACTGTTAGCCTTACTGGAACTCATCTTAAACAGAGGTGATGAAAGAGAAATTTCCAAGCTGATTTCTGACAGGAAAATTATTTAAATTTTCTTTCTTTTTTAGATATTATTCAAGAAACTAATATTCCAAATGTATTTAGAAAGAAAATTATTTCATTAGTTGAATTTTAAAGTAATTATTTCCTGTCAGTGCAGTTATGTTGGTGGAGCTGAAGAAATCTGCTGCTATCCTGTGTTCATCCTTGGCCACGCCCCACTGTTGGGTATTCCTGATGCATCAGTGAAATGATGTGAGGATTGGGGTCAATAACTAATGAGAAGCAACTGAGTCCACTTTTATTCTTTTTTTATAGACTACTATATCTGTTTTTTGAACCACTGGAAGTGGGTGATCACATGTAATATAGACTTCACAAATCTCTATAATGTTTTGTGGTTCATGTAGTCAATTGTTTTCAGCTTCTGTTATGTTGTAGTGTTTGCACAATCTGCAATGCAGCAGTCTTGCCACATTATTGTGCCTTTTAGTATACAAGCCCCTTAACATCAATGTCTTGCACCAAGCAAAAAGATAGCCAACTGTTTCCAGTTCTGTTTTACAGAACCTGCATCTGTCTGTTTCTCCATTGATTTCATTGGACTTTGTAAACCTGCATGTATGTAGACCACTACCCTGGGATACCATTATTAACTTTTCATCTTTTTAGTTTCAGTTCACCTTTCCCTAATCATTCCCGCTTCAATTCTTGGTCAACACCCTAGATTTTCCATTTTGTCCTTCTTATCTTAGCCTTTCACCCTATATTCTTTTTACTTTTTTGCCACATTCAGTTGCTGTCTGATTTTTGTCTACTTCTAGTTTGATCTCCATTTCTGCTTTCTTCTGAAATGCTTCTACTAAATGAAGCAAAGATGTCATCTCAGACTTCTTCTCATTATGCATTGTTACTTTTACACAAAAAGCCAAGAACTTCCAGACAGAGAATATTTGGTGAAAGTAAAAGAGAAATTAGAGGAAAGAAAAGTACTTCCACAAAAAAAAAAAAAAATTCAAAAGCTACACACAAAAAATCTATGTTCTTTAGTATAATAGATCAACAAAATATATTTTATAGACAAAGAAATAGTATGGAAAAGAAGTGACAGATGACGTGGGAAAGTGTAAAGAGCATAAAAAGCGCTTTCTGAAAGGTATAAAAAAAGAAACATTGGCAGGGAAAAGAAAAAAAAGAGAGATCAGATAGTTATTTATTTCATATTTGTTTCTTGGGAAAGTCTGACTGGGTGTACATCCCATTTTCACAGGAAGCCCAGGGAGAAAAGCTCCACAAACAGTGCATTTGTTGGACATAATGATGACGACTGCTAAATACAATCATTGACAATAATGACAAAAATTAACATTGAGAAAAAAGATATTGAATTTTAAATAACAAGAAGTTAGTACAAATTTGAAAACAGCATATTGATAACAAGAAAAAATCTATGAACCAAAAAAAATGAGTACAATTTAAGTGTTTTGTGAGTACAGAGAGTCAAATCAGATAGTATTAATCTGAAATGGCAGGTAAGACCTGTCTATAGAGGAAATAAGTATGTGGTTTTAGAGATGCAGGATCAAACAGCAGTGAGTTATAATTAGAATATAGTACAGATTGCAGAAAGCCAACTAGATAGGAGATTGGGACTAGTAGCCAGATGAAAGAAGGAAATAAGACAAAGACAGAGGATGAGGGGAGTAAGAGCAGAAAGGCTGAAAAAATAAAGGAAAATATTCACCTAGAGTTAGACATGTAGCCAGGAATTAAGAAGGTATTCTCTTAAGGATTTTTTGTGCAAATGACTGTTAGCTATTGATCTAAAAGCAGTGGGAATTGTATTCCAGGATTTATCTATTTAGTTTGAGTATAGACTATTCCGATGGATTTTTTTTGGTTTGTAACTTTCAAGGAGATGCTGTTCTTAAGAGTGAAGAGGGTGGCTTGAAAGGTAATGCTTGAGAATGCTGCTGGGTGCTGGACAAGATGAATATTTATAAATGATGCTATGAGCAAAGAGAAGATGAATAAGGATGAAGTGGTGAGGAAGCTTCTTACATTCTAGTGACACCTGCAGGTGTTTCTACAGTTACCTCCTACTGACACTTACAGGCGGCATCCGGTATCTCTTGGTCATATTTGCAGCAGCAAATCCAAAACCATGCTAAATATCAGGTATTAAAACATTTTATCTTAAAGCTTACATAATGGCAAACACAGCTGCATTGACATATGGCCTCAGTCTAGTACAGGTAAAGATATATTAATTGTTGTTCATAAAATATGTATTTACATTGTCATAAATGTAATGTTCTCTAAACATCTTGACCACCACGTAGCTCAGTCAGAACTGTTTAGCCTCATACAAAAGCTGCACCCAGCTGTTCAAAATGCTGCCAAAAGTATGTGTATAACTTGAGTGATCACTGAGATATTTTAAGTTGTTTACAAAATATTTTAAATGTAATGGTTAATGTGTTTACTATGATCTTATAAGATACAGTGTAAGACCTAAAATCTAAAGAATACTATCACTACACAAAATAGTTTGTGTCGAAGTCACTGACATTTATATTTCTTTAGGAACCCCTATAGTTCCAGAGATATGAACATTTGTTTGAAATGTGACAAGATAATTAGATTTTATCTAAAAGCTTTGGCTCCACCCATTGGAAGGTACAGTCCTTCATTTGGGGGCAATGAGTTAAGCTATTTTATGGCTGAGCAGTGATAAGACTTGTATAGGTGACTGGCAGCATATCTGGCTACCTTAATTCCTGGTCCCCTTCAATAAACACACATCAAACCAAATGACATTTGACAACATTTATTAAGATTCCATAAACATAACTTTATAGACCAACTCATATTTTAATTACTTAATCACAGCATAAACATCCATGTAACTGTTAAGTAGGGCAGCATGACCCTGCTCACCCTGACCAAATAAGCAGCGTCTTTACCCTGCTAGCTTATTTACTAATCAAGCAGCATCTACCACTTACTTTCATTTTCCACTTACTGAATTAACCAACCGACCAAATAAGCAGTGTCTTTAGCTCCCCTTACTTACTTTTACTTATCAAGCATCATCCAACCGCTCACTTGCATTCCCATCTCATTGAAATGAACCAACACCAAAGGGGGAACAGAAGAGGAACAAATCTGCCCCTCTTCTCTGCCCACCAGCCTTATCAAGGTTTTTCTCCCTCATTCATGCCAAATTCCAGACTAAAATCACAAAAATAAACCCAACTGTACATTAAAAGGTCAAAGCCAAACATCAATCGGTGTACTCCATCCTCACCGAACCAAACTGAATCCCTGTCAAGCAACCTCCTAAAGCCCTACAATAAAGTACCAAAAGCAACCTGCTGCCTAATCAACTGAAATTAAAGTGATGATACCTCTTCACAAGGAAGTAATACCTATACCCTTGTATAACCTCCATAAATCAAACATATCCTTACTTATCCACTTATCCTACTACCAAAAGTAACCTTGCAATTGTTCCCAGGTCATTACATGCCAAATGCATTATAAAACACAAACCTAACACAATCAAATACAAAGCAAGCTTACCTGGATGTCATTCGGCCCAAATGCCAAGTCCTTTTTCCTGCCTAAGGAATATAACAATGACCAAAATGAGATTTCCTTTTTAAAAGATCAATGTTATAATCCAACCAGTATACCTACTGTTATAATGCAAAGCATCTAATGACCAGAATAACCTTTGCTGACCAGTGAACCTCCTTCTCTAATGACTTCCATACATCTATAAAGCCAATACCCCCATATTGTAACCTCAACGCCAAAAGTACCAAACTTGTCCCCAAGCCTTCAAACATAAACCATGTCCAAGATTCAGTAAAGTCACCTAACCCTGTCTCCTGTGCGACTATTATAATTAGAGTTAAATGCACCCTTAATCTGCCCTTGTCCAGATATATCCCCCATCAAGTGTTTTTTGTTCCCTTCCCTTTTTCTTTTCTTTTTTTTTCTTTATTTATTGCATTGCCTTCACAACTAGTAATTCAAAACAACCCATGGCCTGCATCGACTAGCAACCCCAGAAAACAATGCCTTACTTAGACCTTCAAACTTCCACTTAACCACTGAAACCCATTCCTCCCATATCCAGCACACGTGCATATCTTGTCGTGCTCTGTGAAACCATTCTGCTAACCTTAAAGAGGGCATCTGGATGCACAGACCGTCGAGCAACCCATCTACATAGCCTTGCAACAGGACATAATCCTGCCACGGGAAAATTCAAACCCAACTACCCTTCCCACAAACTCGACCCAATTTCACATTGTGCCTCCACCTCACCTATGGACAACCTCAAACTGCCCATAACCAATCCCCAAACTGGCATCATCCTGCTTCTGACCTGTCTCCCGCACCTATCCCCACTTACCCCCCAAAACTGCACAGAATCTAATGTACCTTAATGAGCAGTTAATAAAGTAGGATTGCCTACATCTCACTGTGCACCACTCCAGTGTCCGATACATCCACCCCAAAAAAATCCATCCACTCTAGAAGAATTCATCAAATTTCAAGCCACTTCCTTCTGGCCACCGACTGAAACACCCTCTGCACTTCCCAACTGCAAAGGAAGAAAACTGTAAATCTTCTGCACACACATAAAGCAAGACTTTTTATGGAAATGCCATCCTCATCTGATAAGTGTTCATGTTTCTCTAAACACATCAGAAAGGTCCGTCACACCTTCCATGTTACCAATTTAATGGATGCCAATGGTAAATAAAACTGAATCATTATTTCATCATAAGGCCATTCTATAACTACAATTATTACAGTCTTAATCTTCATATTAGCTTCCTAGTTAAAATTGTTAGGGAGCCATTAATTGTGTTCCACCTTTTACCTAAATGTTCCACATTATAAGTGGCAGCACCCCACACCTTGGAGATGGCATCCTTGGTAAAGGGGAGGCTGTATGTACCATACCTCCCAACATTACCAAAGTTACAAGAAGTTTCCAATGAGAAGCATGCATATAATAGTGGCACTTACCACCCCAAAAAGCCACCATCCTCATTCAACCACACAAGAGACAAATACATGCAAATTCCTGTCACAGGTCATTTTAGGTTAACTTGCAGGGATGATATCACAATATTGTGCTTACCAATTCACCTTCACACATACCGACACTGTGCCCCCCCCCCATGCCCCACAACCAAAGATGGGAATTAATCCAATTAATCCCTTTACCTTATGTATATGAGGCAAACAATCCATAACTTCACCCCTTTTAATGGATAAAAAACACAATACAGGTAAAATTGTCCCACTCACAATTATGATGACTAACTTAATGTAACATTCAGCAGTTAAACGAGAAGTGATATTTTAGGTTTATTAGCCTTTACAATATTAAAACTCATACCAAATGGCAACACTACAAAACCTACAACATTGTCCCATCCTAATCATCCAGACTCAGTCAATGTCATATCCACGCCAACAGATTCTGGTGTCATCTTCCCATGCCGATCTGCTACCAGCTACCTTTGTTCCTTGGAGGCCAGCTTCTCCTGCACTCTGTGGTGCCTTGGGTTCTACTACCACTGAGCCATTCCTCTCTATTGCCCCATCTGCAAAAGAAATGAAATCTTTAGTGCCAAACCATAAAGAGAACAAAGCCCAGCAATAGGGACCTAGTTGAAACATTCCTGTCAGAAAATGGGTCTGAATATCTTTCTTAGAAATGAAGTTCATGACAATCTACCTCTATGAATGATTTGAAGTATGAATCTCAACTGTATGCCATTATTTAGTGACTACAGTCCTCATATCCTCCTCCTGATTTGGCAGAAACCACAACTTTTATGAAAATGCCCCAAAACACGCAACAAAGTCTAGACTACTAAGTAGCCCGCTTACCTTGAATCTGCTGCTTAACAGCATGACTGTTATCCTAGCCCCCCAGTCCTGTCAGGCACTAGCCTGCATATCAAGTTCATACCTCCCCACCTCTCACTGCAAGAAACTGAATACCCCTTAATGTAAGAACAAATGCAAACACTCATAGACCTATGTCAAAATTACTCACATACCATGAGTCATGGGATAATGTACCCGATTGTTCTAGTGTACCTTCACTGCATGACTTTATGTCTGCAGCTCAAATGCCTGTCCTTACTCCCAATTCTTGAACTGCAAATCAGCAGTTTCCCCTAGAACTTCAAACAAAATTTTGTTCCTTGACTTTTTTTTTCTTTTCCTTACAGCCCCCCCCCCCCCTTTGAACCAGGATGTCCCAAATCTTCAGCCTCTATGTGCAAAACCTAAAACAATGGAAAACAAAAACCTAAACAGAGAGACTCTAGATATTGGTCTTATAAACTTATCCCCCCACGAAAGTTACTAGATTAACAGGATTTGTGTTAGCTTGCATCTCTTGACCAACATTAAGTCCTAATCAGCTGTATGACATTCTCTCATGACTTCCTTCCATACCAATTTCCCAGCAATCCAAAGTGTCTGAGTTACAGACCAAAACTGGAGCCAGGATGTGTACCCTCTATGAAGATCTACACCACAGACACCTAGCCCCCCCCCCAGAGGACAAAGCCTCAAACAAGGACACATTTTAAGTATCACTCCTATAAACTTAGAATAAAAGATCCAGAATTACCATGTAATTCTGAAGGATATGACATCTGACTCAAATGATTGTCATTAACCTGGGGAAGCTATCCTCACCAATCTGCCACAGAAATCCAGTAAATCAAAAACATTATACAGAGCAGAACAAATATGCGGCAAAATTCTGGAAACTCTGTGGAAGTCAACACTTGAACACAGGGGTCCCTGCATCATGAATCGACATTCTCACATCCAGATAAAAACCATGTTCAGCTTATGAGTGTAAAGAAAAGAATAACTGTGAAGTCCATCGAGATTCCACGTTTCCCACCATAAAACAGCCCCAGCAACATTTACTTCCCCTGAGGCATCACATATTTCAACGCTGTTTCAAGCTTTTTAGCATCTGAAATTTATACTAACAATGAATTTTCTTTTTTTTATGAACCACTTGCAATACAACCTCGTGCAGATGCTTAAACTCTGCACTTCTGTCATGCTTAGTTTATCCCTATAGCCACCCTGCTTAGCATATTACTCCATTTGTCACATGAGCACATGCCTCCCCCTAATTAACCTTCTTGATCTGCAAATGCAATGAATATCCTGCAATGGACAACAAAACTACAGTTCACCAGAAAGAAGCCTGTGCTCAAACATAAATATCTATCAATTTTTTCTTTCATTTTCCCTTCTAATCTTGCATCTGAGAGTTGAAAGGGAATGGCACTCCTATGCAAGGAATCAGAAAGAGTGCCCACCCCCACCTCCCCCATGACCATTAATGTCTTACTGAACATGCTCAGCTTGTAGGTAGCTAACCGTCTATGACAGCATACTGAGAACATAGGGGCCATTTTAATTAATGCCTCACAAACTCAGAAAATTGATAAAATAACTGCTTTGCATTAGCATGAGTTTACCGAAGGGTATGAAATTTGAAACTCAAAAGTCTGTCATTATTTCCAACTTCAGTCTTTAATGATTGCACTACTTTTGCCAGAAAACCACAGGTTTATGAAAAACGGACCTGAACTATAAAGCAAAATTCTGGCAAAAATTTGTACAGCTGAAAGTTACACTGAACAACTCTTCAGTAGCTGTGGAACACAGCAGTAACCCCAATTAATACCCCTTCAACAACTTACTATGACAAATCACATACAAAGTTACATCTCTTCCTAGCTCTAGGCCCACCACTCTCTGCTAGGAACATTCCTCATTCAGGACTTACCCCTTCCATGTTCATAGTATAAGTACCAGTCACCTAACCATTAGCGATTATTCAATAAATATTAAGAAACAATTAATAAAATCATGCTATAAATTTCCTAGCTAGCACTGCTAATCAAGTGCTTCACATCTTGCCCATTTGCTCCACCAATATAGTGCAAGGTAGTGCTCCGCATTTTGACAACAGCAAGTTAAGAACTATACTCTTGCATGACCCTTAGCTGAGAAAGACTCAATTGAACTCCTTACTTTTGGCAAGATGCATGCTCCATAGCTATCTGCTTTTTCCAAATTTTGTAGCCTAAACGCTATGTTCCAAAATCATCTGTATATCAATATAATATATTTACTTTCTTAAAGATTAATCTTTAGCACTTCAGGATTCCTGGGCTTTTAGCCCACAAAGTTTGTAATGTACATGGATCCCAAAATTTTTAGCAAGGAAGCTCTCGCACAGAAAATTTAAAAAGTGTATGAAGAGAAACTGCACCCAATTTATGGGAACCAAGCAATATTATGCAACCAGCCTGGACTATCTGTGAAAATCTAAACAGTTAAGAAGCACATCATGTGTCCACCATTAAACTTTACATCTTCCCCTAGCAATCAACGCTACCCATGCATACCCTCCGAGCTTCATAGCCCATTAAAACACCCTAAACAGCCTTACCATTTGGCTGAAAGTAACCAACAACAGAACCACCGGAAAGAACTATGCTACCCACACCACCAAAATTGTTTGAAAGAAACCATCATGAGTGAATAAAAAAATTCTAGCACCCATTTAATCCCATACACCAGACCTATCAATGTAGCATACATTTAGTTCCAAATTTATTTAACATATAACTTTCATTCCCCACCCCTTGGCAAGTAACTGTAGCAAACCAAGAACTTAGATGTATGAATATCACTTTTGGTCCAGTTATAAATTTGAAAATAAATTAGAAGAATGAAAATACTGTATCACCATTACTCACCTCTTCCATCATACTACTATTAACCCCAGTCCTACCTGACCACCAACATTTCTACTAGTCGTCTTGGACGTAATCCTGCTCTCTAGCAAATCCACACCAAAATGTTATTCCCTACCCAGATCCACTCTCATAAAACCCATTAAGTCCCTCCCTGCACGTACCTCATTTTTTCCCAGTCCTCCTACTTTTTATTTAACCCCCCCCCCCCACACTGGCTTTGTTCCCCTACCACCTTAATTCCCTTTAATCATTCTGCCTCAACCCTCCCACCTGAAGGTGTACCTGGACAAATTGGTTTGTTACCAAACCTTGTTTATAGCAGACCTCAAGTCTTGCTCTTAGAATGGTCTGCATATTGGTTGGAATGGAGAAACCCAAAGAAGAGTGTTATTGTTGTTGATTGGATAGGTAGCTGGAGAGCCAGTTAAGTGCATGATTAGAAAGACCAAGAGCAGAAAATTAAAAAAAAAAATTTAGTTTATTTATATATATATATATATATATATATATATATATATATATATATATATATGGGTCTACTATGGTTGACTGAAAACTCACTTGATTGAAAATGAAATCACTAGGACCATTTCACTGAAAGCTCACTTCACTGAAAACTTATTTCTTTGAAACTCATTTCAATGAAAGTCACAAATGGCCTTTTCCCCACTGTAGTACGACCCTGGAGTTAGTATATAAAGTAAGGGGGGTGAGGGGCACAGCACCCCACATTGGGGGGTGTGGGGGCATAGCCCCCCACATATTATAAACATTTTAAACTGTACACAGTGTTACTTACAAGTGCAATAAATAACTGTTTCCAAAAGAGAATATATAACCAAGATATGTTTGGGGCTTTGCCCCCCACACCCCCCAATGTGGGGTGCTGTGCCCCTCACCCCCCTTACTTTATATACTAACTCCAGGATTGTACTACAGTGGGGAAAAGACCATTTATGACTTTCAACGTAATGAGTTTCAGTCAAGTGAGTTTTCAGTGAAGTGAGCTTTCAGTGAAATAGTCCTAGTAATTTCATTTTCAATCAAGTGAGTTGTGAGTTTTCAATCAACCGTAGTAGACACATATATATATATATATATATATATATATATCTATATATATATATATATATATATATATATATATATACATATATATATATATATATATATATATATATATATATATATATATATATATATATATATCATTTTCCAAAGAATCACCTTAAAAGCATAAGATAATCAAGGCTTTTGTACTACAGAACATCCTAGATTAACAATCTTTGTATCATTTTGTTAATAAGTCATTGTTCTTTCTAAGTCTGACTATTACAAGCTGGCAAGTCACTTAGTTAAAAAGTCAGACCCAAGAAAGATTTGGACATCATAACTAGCTATGGGCGTTAACTGGAAGTATACAAAAAAGGTGTTATAGGCTTCCACGAGATATATATACGGGGAAAGCCACATTAATCAATACAAAACATTTCACAATGCAAATAACAAAATCACAAAGGGGATTGCATAAAAGAGGATTAGTGAGGTAGAAGTTAAACAAATAGAAACTGAAGCAATGCACCATTTACAAAGTGAAGAGTTTAGTGTCGGGACTCCAACACAGGTAATGTCAGAACATGATGGAGCAATGTGTCCCCAGATTAAGGAGAAGCAGCTTGAGTGTGGTGCATCTACAATAGATTTGCCATGTGGTGCTGCTCTGTGCCCTTCTATAGGATACCAGTATGAAAGTCCAGTTGAGGTTCCACAGAAAGGAAAGGAGCAGGAAACAGTGGCAACTCTGATGCAGGTAATATTGAGGCACAATGGGTTATTGGGTCCTCATACGGCAAAGTAGCAGATGAAGCATGATACATCTCAAGAGAATATGTCACAGGAAAATGATCTGGAACTTTCTGTAGAAAACTCATAGGAAATAGAGAGGAAAACATTGAAGATGCTCTCATTAAAGAAGAAAATGATCAAGAGGAAGACCTGTTTGACTTAGTAGATATAGATAGGCATATAAGATAAATGAAAGAAATAGATTACAGAAAGTAAATAAGACCCAAAGTGTTGGAAGACTGATAAAACAGATGAACACAGTGACTAGGATCATTAACAGAAATTCATGTGATCTGACAGAAATAAATATGCTATATTAGTGTGCGCTAAACTAATAATGGATAAAGTGTTAGCGCAACAACATAATGTATCAAAGAAAAGGAAGAGAACAAAGTGACTGCCACCCCTGAAACATCAAACGGAGAAAACTATAAAGCAATTAAGACAGACAGCATCACTGTTAGAAGAATATAGAAAGGGAACAGATAATCAAAACTACTTAGAAAAATAGACATAGCAAAAACAATACACATAATCCAAACAGGCCAGGATTTATCATGCACTGTTTCCAAGAAGCAACAAAAGATGTCAGCACAAGCAGAAAACTTAAAAGATGTGCAGATAAATATAAAGGAAACGTGCAAAATAAGCAATTCATTAATAACCCAAGTTTATGAAGACACTGTTGAATACAACAAGGATGCTGAATAGATAGGAGAACTAAAAGAAATGGTAAGGAGTTCTAATGTAGAGGACATAAAATGGTGTGAGATAACAGCTAGAGAAATCGAGACAAAATTAAGAAAAGCTTCTAAATGGAAAACTCCAGGTCCAGATGCAGTACCTAACTTCTGTTTGACAAAGTTCACAGATGATTTCAAGTTGGGAGCTATGATTAACTCCCCAAGTGATGTTGACATCCTACAGAAAGGCCTCACTGAGACCAACTGGTGTCAGAACAATGGCCTTAAACTCAATGCCAAAAAATGTGTCATCATCCCATTTGGGAAAAATCTGGTTCCCATGAATTGCCACATTGATGGTAGTCCACTGAACACAGAAGTCATTATAAGAGATCTGGGAACACAGGTTGACAGCAACCTCTCTTTTGACCACCACATTGCCACTGTGGTCAGAAAGTCCTATTATGTGGCACATCTCATTACTAAGGGTTTTGCATCCAGGAAAAAAGAGGTCATTGTCTCCCTCTACTCTTACCTCATTAGGCCAATCATCGAGTACAATGCCCTATTTGGCATGTACCTCACTAGACACCTGTAACAACTGGAGAGGCCACAAAAGTACCTCACAAAGACGATCCTAGGTCTTAAACACTTGCCCTATATGGACAGACTCAAAAAACTCCAACTATTCTCTGTCACATATCACCTACTTAGAGGCGATCTCTGCTTGACTTATAAACCATGTTTGACCCAGCTCTGTTAGAAATGCTACATCTAAAGAAATCCCAATCCCTCAGTACTACACGAAATCCCAATCCCTTAGCACCACACGCTCCAGTGTCCTCAACCTCATTACCACAATCAACAGAACGTGTTGGAGGGACAGCTTTATAACCCAGAGACTGCCCTTGCTGTGTAATAAACTTCCCATACATGTCAAGCAGAACACCTCACTGGCCCTCTTCAAGAGAAATCTTGATGAGTGGCTGGCAGGGGCGGCTCGTGCTATCAGACTGCTGGACTGCAGCCCTCCCACCTAGAAAAAACAAAAGAAAAATCTGTGAAACAAGAAAACAAAAATGGAAGAAAAAAAAATCACGAGTCCCGACGCCTCTGTGCATGCACGGACACATTAGAGAACTCAGACTGCCTTTATCAGCAGTCTGGATACAGACAAAGAGGTACCCAGCAATCTGTGCTGTGAGATACCCAGGAATCTGTGCAGTGATAACCGCACAGAACAGAGGAGCTCTGGACTGCTTCAGCTGCAGGCAGAACCAATGAGGACTGAGGGGTGAGCTGCTCTCACAGGAATTTCTCTGCTGCGTGGGCTTCATTTATGAGTATGTGGATTATACTGCTGGACAAAGGCTTCAGGTAGGTGTTTGGTCGCTGGCTGGATTGTGGGCTACATTCGTGAAACAGGTAGGTGTGGATTATACTACTGAACACATTTTTTACAACAGGTAGGTGAAGGCTTCGTGACATGAATTATACTGCTGGACAAAGGGTGTGTGTGTGTGTGTGTGTGTGTGTGTGTGTGTGTGTGTGTGTGTGTGTGTGTGTGTGTGTGTGTGTGTGTGTGTGTGTGTTTGTGTGTGTAATGCCCCAGTTGCTATATACTGGTGGCTAGAGAGAACAAATGGTAGTGGGTAGAGATACTCAGGCTTGAACTCTGTATCTTGGATGCAGGTGGCAAGGACCTGAATTCCCTATCCACCACCATTTCTAAAAAGAATTTGTAGATTTTTGCCTCATATTTGTTCTGTTCCTCATAAAATCTGTGGTTTCTGTATCTGCATTTTTTCTTGCAAAGTCTGTAGTGCAGTGGTGCACTGGTAGCATTGCTGCCTGACAGCTACATGTTTTCTGGTATGATTCTTGGCTGGGGTGTCTTCTGTATGGAGTCTGCATGTACTTCCATCTTACAAAGATGTGTCTGGAGTTTCTCCCTGCTCTGCTGAAAATTGTCTTTTGTTCCAAGTCAGACTAGTTTCCTGGTTAAATGTTTAAAAATAACAGGCATTTGAATTTCAGACTTCATATTCTTCAGAAAGTATATGGTAACACAAAACTGTTTATTCTAGCAGTTGTCTAAGTTTATAACATGGATATTTGCAATTTGTCCCTATTTGTGGGACTGTATTCCCCCCATCATTGGCTTCGTCCAGGTATTCTGTGCTAAGGTTGAGAGTTATCTATGGTGAGAACTGAATTCATTGAATGTTTGGGGGCTGTATTCCCCCCCATTACTGGCTTTGTCCACATGTTTTTTGCTAAGAGGTTGAGAACTATGGTGAGAACTGAATTATCTGAATATGTTTGGTGGCTGTATTCCCCCATTATTGGCTTTGTTCAGGTGTTTTGTGCCAAGAGGTTGACAGCTATGGTGAGAACTGAATTCACTAAATGGTAGCCATTTAAGTTTGTCTTCCTCTCTTTCACAAAACAGCTGATTTGGCATAGTGGTATGTTTCTCTGACTGTTTTGCACAAGGTCCCCTGGGTTAAAGACGTGGCAGTGAAATGTATGGTGGTAACACAGCATTTTATTCTAGCAACTTTCCAACATTATACAAGCAATGTTTAAAATGTGTCCCTTGTTTTGGGGCTTTTGCCCCCCCCCCAATAAATTTCGGCTTTTTCCAGATTTCTTGTGCTGCAAAGTTCAGAGATACAACTGCGTGTCGAGTATATTTTACAAGGAGCTGAGAGCTGCAGGGGAACAAAACTTTAGTGCTGCTTATTCTGAGTCAGCTTGCATTGTTAATAGCATAACAGGTAGTGTACTTGCTTTTGATGCAGAAGGCTGTGGGTTCTACTCTCACAGTAGATAGATGCATTGCTGAAACTGTACTGCATTGTAAAGTGGGTGGATGGTGCAGTCCTTTTTGGCAAAGATACCTAGAGTAGTAACTATGAACCTGTTATCAGTTTGCCGTACAATCCCTATTGCGATATTACTAGCTTATCATTTTTTTTAATGCACGCAACACAGGCAATTTATTCCTCAAGGGCAACAGGCACTTTATTTGTAGATGACTAAACAATGACATATAAAGTTGTTTGCTAGCAGCAACCTCTTCATTGTTACAGATTTCTTTATCTTCATTGTTACAGATTTCTTTAATGTGGAATTATTTAGATGACTTTTACCACTTCAGAGATTGTGCATATTTATTGATACTGTATTGTACAAGGAATACAATTTAATACAATCGGGAAGGTGTATCAAAGAGCATGTGTATGTTTCGTGTTCAAGGGGCCTATTATTTGAAAACAGCCCAAAAGGGGCCTATGATTTGAAAACAGCCCAAAGTTAATCTTTATCTGCCACTGGCAAAATGCATTTTCCTTGAATGTGGGTTTCAATGCTGTTTCAATGCATGTGAGTTTCAAGGGCAGAGAAGTTTTAATGCTAAGTCTGTTTTCATTGTGAGACTGCATTGCTTTAGTTAGCAGATATCTATTGGGGTTTGTGCGTAAAAATGCAAAATAAAACTTTCAAATGCAATCCAAATCATCACAGAAGTAAGGCAGTATGCACATTACAGTGTTTATGGTAAATGGAGCAAAATAACCAAGGAATGGGACATTGGAATGGTTGCAGGGGGGAGTCTCCAATCGACCATGATTTTGAGAGGGGAAGGGCAGCAAACTCAGACAGCCCTGGTTGAACTATACCTCTCAGCTGTCCATATTTTTTGAAGAATGAATAGATATTTGCTTCTTATTTTTGGTTTGTTCCTCATAAAATGTGTGGTTTTCTGGCAAATCATTTAGGAATGAAGTCACTAAATGACAGACATTGAGTTTTACGTCATAACCTTCAGAAAAGTGCATGCTAAAGCAAGACCTGTTATTCTATCAACTGTCTTAAGTTTATACAAGAGCAATTTTGAGTAGTGTTTGTATGTTCCCCCAATATATTTGGCCTTGTCCAGATTTCCTGCATTAGCAGGTTGAGAGGTACGTGCAAATAAAATTGCTTTGCAGAATTAGGCATATCCAAACCTCTCAACTTTCCCCGATTTTGGTTCAAAATGTTGCTCCTCCCCTAATAATCCCTCTGCAAAATGGCAATTTTGGAAAAAAACATGGAGGGTTTACAATTAAGAAATTACTGTAATAATCAGTTATAGATTACTTTTATTTCAGAAATGCATGTAGATTCTTTTATTTTGTCAGCTGCTCAAGTTAGCAGTACTAATATTAAAAAGTGTCCCTTCTTAGACAGGTGTCCAGCTGTATTGTGTGACTATTTTATATTTTTGCATCACATTTTTGATCCATTTTTCATAAAATTGTGTTTTTTGGCAAATTAGTGGCAAATCATTAAAGACAGAAGTTAGAAAATAATGAAAGACATTTGAGTTTCAGATTTCGTACCTTTCAGAAAATTCATACTAATGCAAGACCTACTATTCTACTATCTTTCTAAGTTTATAAGAGCAATATTTAAAAATTGTCCTTATTTTTGGGCCTTTGCCCCACTTCTATGCATGGCTTTGTCCAGATTTCTTGCTCTGAGGTTGAGAGGTATGACAAATGTGTCAGGGCCATCGCAGTCAGCCAGAGACATTTGAAATTGTGACATACTTGTTGTACCCCACTCCCCCATGTAGTGACTCTGGATGTGTCCAAGTAAGGCAAGGAGCAGTTATGCAGTGTAAATGTGCAGACTGTTCCCCCCCTATCTAAGGTAAACACAAGTACTACAGTGGCTTTTCATCTGTCATTGATTTTGCAGAATGTTCTGGTTTCTGTCATATTTTTATACTGTTGATTTTTGCTTATTATTATTCAGAAAGTGCTTTTTGCTCTGTGTTTAAGTAGCAGTGCTTTAATGACCATCAGGTAAGCTTGTCTGATATTGTAAGATGCAATTAAGTTTTAATAAGCAGTATTGCCAACATTGAAAGCCTTTCTGTTGTTGCCATGCAGAGAATACTTACATAACTATATAACGTATAAGCCTTGGGTATTGAAATGCATATGACAGTATTTGTAATAAAGGACAGGATTACATTATGTTAAGCTCATTACAGGCTTTACCTGCAAACTAAACAGAATGCCAGTCTATCATGTGTGGTCCATATCCTGTGCAGTAATCCTTTAAGCAATATATGTTGAGCTTGTTTCTTGTTTGCTTATCATTTTTTACTTTGATCATGTTTTCCCCATGAAACAAGTAGATAGTTGTTGTCAGGCAGCAGGTCTTTTTTGCATAAGAAACATTTTTACAAGTGGGGGTATCACAGAGATTGCTACTTTCAGCATGTTACTTGGTAATTTAATAAATCTGAATATAAATTATAATTAGAACTGGAGTGCAAGGAGAAGTGATTTGAGTTAAGTGCTGCTTGTTTTTCTTATACTTGATTTTGACTGGTATTCCAATAATGTATTTAAAAAGTAATTTATTTTTTCATACCTCACATCCTTTTTGTTTCCATCTAGATATTAAGTAAGCTGTCATGCAGCCAATGGATTGAAATATTTTTTTTCTTCTACACTTCATTTTGTCTTGATTGGACTCTCATAATGATGGTTTGGCACCCAGGGCAGCGTATTTAATTAAAGTTTTTGTGGTTTTGAGCATAGCTCCTCCCCTTTCTAGTTGGTCATACCCATTCCCATTGACCCCACCCATTCAGCTATCTCCAGCATCCCCCCTTTGATTTGAAGTCACCAGCCGCCACTTGTGGCTGGGAAATAGAAAATGCACCCCAGGGATCACTCCAGTGGCTCTACTTGACAGATACACTGGGAACTAAGGTCAGGTGGCATGATGCCAGGGTAATGCTATAGGCTAGGCTTGTAAAGGCTCCAGGACCATTAGCCTAGTACACACCTATGAACCTATGAACAACAATTTTACAAACAGTCCATTTTCTAAGCCCAATAATGCCCTCTAGGGTGTGTATTACTGTGAAAATAATGCCTCATAATACCCCTTGTGGGTGTTATTTACACAATAACATATACCCTGCTAGGCATTATTGCTTGCATAGAAAAATAAATATCATTTATGGCAATAGAACTAAAAAGTACTAAAACAAAGTCATATGGGACAAAGGGACCATAATATAGAGTGTAAGAAAAAAAGGGAAGAATCTAATTATGGCATGGATAGATTACAAAAAACATTTGACAATATTCCATATTCATCGATAAAGGAATGTTTACAGAGGTATAAAATGCACCATGCATTGATCAATTACATGACCTTCACTATGAAAAAGTGACAAACCACTTTGCAATTATGTCATGACAAAGCACAAATTATTATCCCAGGGATAAAATTTCAAAGAGGAATATTCCAGTGTAATTCTTTGTCACCACTGGCGTTTTGTCTTGTCCTTAACTCATTAAGCTCTTTACTTAACAGATTTGGCTATGGTTGCAATTTGGCTGCTAGAAACCAACTTTGTTTAGAGACTTCTCATCTACTTTGTTGTCTGTTTTTTTTTTAAATTCTATAGATTATCAATGAGGAACTAAAAGTACAACTCCAAATGGTTAAATCTTTTCAGATGGTATTAAGAATGACAATTGATCTCGATAAATGTGCAAATCAAACTTTTAAAAAAAGGAAAGCTGCAGCACCAAGAAAATATCAACCTAAGACAGGAATGTGTTATAAAGGAACTGGAGCAAGAAGGAATGTATAAATGAATGGGAACAATAAAGGGTTGACAAAAAATGAACAAATGAGAATAAAGCTCAGTAAGAAATACTTCAGAAGACTAATATTGAAAATTGCTTTGACATCTAGGGATATATTTTATTTTTTATTTTACATTTGTTGACCGGGATAGTCCGACTGGATGCATGTCCATTTTCAGCGGAGACCCGGGGAGAAAAGCTCAAAGGGTAAGCAGATACAGCATTACATAATACCAGCATTACATATTACAAACAGACTATTTACAGAGATTACATAAGTAAACAAGTTAAACAAGTTCCACAGGTTACAGTTAATCCTGAGCACAAGTCAGGATTAAATTAAATTACACAGTAAACTGGTTTACAGATTTTTGCACATTCTAGAGAGAGTTAGCCAGGCTTGATACATTGACATAGCCAGTTAAGTGACAAATGTTGTTTGAGTCTAGTTTTAAATTGACCTAAGGTGGAAAGTAAGGTAATATCAGCTGGAAGAGAGTTCCAGGATCTGTTACATAGTTTGCAAAGAGAGAATCACCGGCTGTGTTATTAATTTTGCTAGTCTGAATTAGTAGTTTGATAGAGGATCGAAGCGGTCTAGGATTGTTATAGGGGGTGATAATATTTTTAAGTGCAGGAGTATTGTCTGGATTATAGAGGATTTTATAGGCCATAATCAGTTGGTTATACTGGATTAGGCTGGGTAGTTCAAGCCACCCAAGCTGATTTAGATTGATGCAATGATGTGTCCTAAAAGGCAGCCCAGTGGCAAACCTGGCAATGTGGTTGTAGCAAATTGAGAGTTTGTTAAGGACAATCTTGTTTAGATTTGAGAGTAGAGGGGATGCATAAAGAAGGGTTGAAAGAAGGTGAGAGCGAGCTATGGCAATTTTAGCTGGAGGGGTTAGGAAGGCTTTTATTCTGTAAAGTGACCCTAGTTTTTTATTGATGGTTTTGATAGTTTGGTTAACATGTAGGTCAAATTTTAGATTAGTGTCTATGATTACACCTAGTAGTTTTGTAGATGGGTCAGGGGAGATTATTGTGCCATCATTTGATTTTATGGTAAAGGTGAAAACGGTAGAGCCACGTGTTGGCGAAAATAACAGCATTTTAGTTTTTTTGGGATTTAGGATCAGACAATGTTCAGAAAGCCAGTTTTCTATTGTATTAAAGGTGGTCTGGGTAGCTGACCATAACTCTACTGGAGATGTGGCTGAGCAAATCAGAGTAGAGTCATCAGCATATTGGATACAGCTGACATTTGGGATGACAGTATAAAGGTCGTTAATGAAGATGGAGAACAGCAAGGGCCCTAGTATAGAGCCTTGTGGTACTCCAAGGGTGTTAGGTAGAAGGTTAGAGAGTTTGTTCTGCCAGAGGACAGCCTGCTGTCGACCATTCAGGTAGGACTGAAACCATTGGAGGGCTCCAGTATCTAGAGAGAATATTTGCAGGGTGTGGATTAAAAGTTGGTGATCAACCATATCAAATGCCTTGGAAAGATCCAAAAAGAGGGCTGAGGATATATAATTATTGTTGTGATTATGGTTTATGGTGTTAGTAAAGGCTAGGAGGGCTGAAGTAGTGCTGTGATGAGGACGGAGGCCATGCTGAGTGTCTGCCATAAGGCGATTTTGGATTAGGTGATGCATGAGTTGTCTATGAATACATTTTTCCATAATCTTTGCAAGTGGAGAGAGTATAGCTATTGGCCTATAATTGGAGAATTCAGTAGAGCTGCCTCCTTTGTGAAGTGGAATTACATAGAATATTTTCCAGATGGTGGGAATTTTAGCTTCTACTATGGTTCGATTGATTAGTATTGAGACGGGGTAAGCAATAGCATCAGCTGATTTTTGTAGGTACTTGGCAGGGAGTTGATCAGCAGAAAGTGTAGTGGGTTTTCATTTTTTGATCAAGGTACAGATAAGTGAAGTGGCGACTGGTTGGAAGCTGAATGTGAGTAGGTTTCTAGGGGTGTTACTTTCAGGACCAGGGGAGCTAGGAGGTAGTTGGCTAGCTAGGGCTTGAATTGTCTCAGTAAAGAATTGGTTAAAACTATCAGAAACATCTTCAGGGGTTTTATCAATAGTAGCAGCAGGGATTGGGGTTGAAGTTTGTCCAGGATGTAGTAGATTATTTAAACCTGCCCAAAACTTCTGAGGGTTATTTTGATTTACTGTCTGTAAATTACAGTAGTATTGTTTTTTGTCTTGTAAAATTGATATTTTGGTTTTGTTCCTGGATTGCCTGTATTTAATGTGATCTTGAGGGTCTTTAGAAGAATGCCATAAAGCCCATGCTTTGTTTCTAAGGGTAATTTTGAGTTTAGACTCTGTAGAAAGCCATGGTGCAGTTTTTGCCTTGGTTCTCTTTGAATGAACAGGTGCATGCAAATCAAGGATCTCAAGGAATTTGTTGTTAAAGTATGCTACTGCTTCCTCTAAGGGGAGGTGTTTTAGAATATAACAATTACATGAGTTTAGTTCTTGTTGGAATTTGTCAGGGTCAAAGTTTTTATTGTTTCTAACCTTTCTGAGTAAGGGTTGTTGGGAATTAATGGTTTTGTGCTTAATTACATATGTGAGAAGGTGATCGCTTAGGCCATTAAGGAGGGTACCACAGGTGTACAGTTGGGGGTGACTGTTTATGGGTACCCAGTCAAGTATACTTTCTTTTTGGTTGGGTTTACCTATCCTGGTAGGGGTGGATATGATTTGTGTAAATGCATGTAGGTTAATATGGGTGGTTGGGGATTCTGAAAAACAGGTGCCCCAGTCTATGTTAAAGTCTCCAAGTAGTAGGGTTTCTTGGGGGTAGTGACATGATAGCCAGTGCAGGATATCTTCAAATGTAGATATATTGTTACCTGGGGGAATGTACATACAGATGATATTAATGCATTTATTTTTATTAAGTTGCAATTTGGTGGCAAGAATCTCTGAGTTATTAATCTGAGGATGTTGTATTACATCTATGGTGACATTCAACTCAGATTTATGGAGTACAGCTACCCCACCCCCCTTCCTTGAAGCACGATCCAGCCTGTGTATGTTGTACCCAGGTGCTAACACTTCATTGTCTTTAGTGTTAGGTTTTAACCAGGTTTCAGATAAACAGAGAATCTCAGGGGAGTGGACATCCAGAAGTGCATGCAATTCATGTACCTTGTTATTAATGCTTCTAATATTGAGATGACAGACTAGGAGAGAGTTAGTTGGCCTGTTAATTGTAGGTTTGTAGCTTAGTTTGCAAGTAGAGGGGGGTATGTGTATCTGAAGTGAGTGGGCCTGGGTTGGGGTGAATATCACCACCAAGTATTAGGTTGAGTCTATACTTGGTGATGAACTTCAGGAATTTGTTTATTAGTTTGTGGTAGTGCTTGGATCTAGAGCTAATGTGCCTGGGGTTGAGATGTTGATAGACTGAACAAGATGTTGGATAGGATCTGGTAATGTAAGTATGGTTGAAGGTGGAAGAATTTACAGCTGGGGTGATAGTATGGCCTTTTGGGACCTGAAATCCCATGAGAAACTGGTTTTCATACAAGGTAAGGAGGGATGGTGTGAACAAGAGGGGTAGTAAAGAGAAGTATATCATTATCTGTGATTCAGCTAGTGAGTTAAGGAACTGTTTTACCTGGTGATGCAACACCAGAAGATAGAGTGGTGAGGTATAGGTACTGGAAGGGGGATGGGAGAATGCCAGATGAAAGCTAATAGGTGCTATTAAAATGTAGGTAGTAGAATGGGGGTGGGTGGTGGAATTATACCAGATGAAAGCAGATAGGATCTAGAAAGTGGGGGAGTGGCTATAGTGCTATAAATTTAGAGGTACTGAGGGAGGGAGGTAATTGGGGGCAGGGTGGGGAGCGAAGAGAGCCCGAGTGTAGCGAGGGTGAATGTAGCGGGGCTATTGCAGTTTACAAGGTTTCCTAAGGTGTCCTAAAGCTATAAGGTAAGTATTACAGCTCTTAATGTAAGAGTCAATTTACTTCAGTTACAGGGGAAGGAGGCAACCACTCAAGTAGAAACAAAGAGCCTTATGGCTGACCAATATGGTGACCTGCTTAATTGCAAAGCACTGTAAGTGAAAGCTTAACAAATGCTTTTTGTGTGTGCAACCTACTCTGTTTAAATGTTGACAGAAACTAATTGCAGTCCTGTAGACACCGTTTTGTAGGGAACTGTAGAGTTCAATCTGTTTAAATGTTGAGAGAAACTGATTGCAGTCCTGTAGACACCGTTTTGTAGGGAACTGTAGAGTTCAATCTGTTTAAATGTTGAGAGAAACTGATTGCAGTCCTGTAGACACTGTTTTGTAGGGAAATGTAGAGTTCAATCTGTTTAAATGTTGAGAGAAACTGATTGCAGTCCTGTAGACACCGTTTTGTAGGGAACTGTAGAGTTCAAACAAAGTCACACCAGGTCAGCCAAGGGGGGAAGAGAGAGGGAATTCCTAAGCACCTAGATTTGAAAATAGTCCAAGCTATTAATCAATGTATGCTTCCTGTTTAACTTACAGCTTTGGGGTGACTGATTGGTCCTAAAATGTATTGTATCAATTTGACACAACAATAAGAAAATGCTTCATGCTTATCAAATGATACATAAAAATCAGTGCATCCCAAAATTATATATTCCTTTTTCTGAAGGAGGTATAGGCTTCCGCAGAATTGACTACAAGTGTATATTCCAGTGTGTATAAACCAATGTTCTTTCTCCCTTTGCCTCATAATCTGTTTATTACTCTTCTTTGTAATCTCAACAACCAGTTAACCATCTCAAGCTTTTTCCTACTAGCACCTTTAGTAACACCGATAGACTAATATTCAGAAAATGGCATCTGTATCTTTTCACTTCTCCCTTTCACTTCTTTTAACAATACTGAATAAACCAGGTAATCTATGTCAGTCCTTAGTAATCCCCTGTAACATGTAAACCATTTGCTTTCCTTAAATTCAACCTTCAGTTTGTAATACATTATTTAAAATATTGGCATATCTTACTAATTTCTCCCTTCTCCTCACATCGTAATTCTTTTAATTTGATCTAAAACATATTTTTAATTGCTATTTGCTGTACTTGAATAAATCACCTTAAAAGACTTCCTCATTCAAAATTCTATTACATTACCCCATCCTGATTTAATTACAATTGCTTTGTTTGCCTTTAACCCATTTAAGAGTTAAAGAGTCCTGACATATTTAAAGCATGCAAAGTCCAGTGTTGTGGAACTGCAAGAACTGCATTTGAATAAAACAGAAACATAATAAATTACTGAAAAAAATGATTCCATTTTCAGCCTGTTTGTATTAAGTGAAGACAATCAGTCTTAACTCTCTCTTCTATTGAAAAGATAATAGCTGGCAATACTAAAAGTAATGCAAAATATTGGTATGTTTAGGTGAAGGGTAGCTGGCAAATGGCAAAGTTAACCTTGTTAAGTGTTTATGACCCACTAGGACTGAAAAAAAAGTTATGTAAAACAAGATATGCAACAGTATCATTTTTAGAAGGGAATAAATACAGAGGTCTGGAACATGACTTTATCATATTCTGACATACACAGGCACCTAGGAATATCAGAGTACCAGGGAACAGAAATATTTTGAAAGCACCTATGCAATTGTATTGACTCTGCTGTACTTGATAGAACCAAAGCAAGATCGTCAAGGAAAAATGAACCTGCCTGGTAGACAACTGCCATTAATAGGCTATACAATAGGAGAAAGAAATTGTCTAAGAGTAGGAAGAAATGGTCTCAAAACTAGAAACACTCCCTCCTCAACATAAATAAGCAAATAAGACTCCTAGTGAAGTCCTCCAAAGCTAACTACACATCCAATTTAGCTTTCCTGACTAAGGATAACCACAAGGCATTCTTTACTTACATTCGTAATCTCGAAGGTAAGGCCCAGATTTGCGCTGAACTCGTAGTTAATGGTACTACATATACAGAACCTGTGGATATAGCAATTCTGCTGGCTGACAAGTAAGTACAGTGAAAACTTCACTCCTCTGTCCCCGCCACATATACCCTAAAGAAGCTGTAATCCTGTCCCCCACCAACTAGCTTTGAGGAACAGGTCTTAAATGCCCTTTCCAAGGCCAAAAACACAATCTCTATGGGACCAGCAAAAATGTTTGTAAATACTTTAAAAAATTTTTAAACGGACTGTTTTAAAGTCTCATGACAGTCTGTTAAAACACAAACTCCCTGCTTTAAAATAACTTTCATGAAGAGGAAAGTATTAATAATCAACAAAAATAATTGAATGGAAGTGCTGTTTTCCAAAATGGAACTTATCTGCCCAGCATAGGAATATCACAAGCTGACCATCAATCCTCAAAAGCTTCAGAGGAGCATAATCCAAGGTGGCAGTAAATCTCTGTAGGGCTTGGCACCCAAACTTGTCTTTTAGTCAGCTTAGGTCAAGCTGACTGACAGTTTGGGTGAATGGAAAGTACCCTAAATCTTTAGAAGCTGTCCAGCTGTTATGTCCATGGTGGGATATAACCCATACAGCTAAGGCTATTGCAGCAGTGTTCAGTATGATGAACATTTGATGGTGCTGCTGACGGTCATCTCTTATTCCTCTTGTTACCACTTCCTCCCAGACATTTTTTGATGACAATAAAGCCAGGAAGTTCAATTGTCAGAGACATAGTTTTTCAGACACATTCTTTTGTTCAAAAGTATCTGCAAAAAAAATCTGCATCTGCTATTGCTCTGGTTTGACCATGGCAATCTTAATGAACTCTTTCTCTCACTGGCCATATCAATCAAGCTTTGGGAGTCTAAAATTGGGGAGTTCCACTGAAGTGGTTAAGAGGCATGATGTGTGTATTTGTGTGTGTGTGTGTGTGTGTGTGTGTGTGTGTGTGTGTGTGTGTGTGCGTGTGCGTGTGCGTGTGTGTGTGTGTGTGTGTGTGTGTGTGTATGTGTGTGCATGTGTGTTATGTGTAGTATTACTGTTATAGAAAGAGTTATATTAACGTGAGAACAACGAGAATTATCACATCTTACAACACCTGGACAAAACAAAAGGAACTGCTGAATAAACATGTCAATATGTTAGTAAAAATAGAAATGTTTTCTTTTCTTTTCAATGATTTTAATAATATTTAGAGTATTAGTTACTCGGTCAACACCTTTGTTGTTTAGTTATGGTTTATTTTGTTTGTTTAAATGTTTCTATTTCCATTTTTACTTTAATGTTAAAATTTATTTATTCATTAAAATCAATAAAATGTTTTTTTGTTTTAAAAGAAAGAGTTTATCATGCGGTAATGTGTAGGACTGGGGTCAGGGAAAGTTGCAAGATTAGGGTTAGGGATTAGCAGGAGTAAATTAATACAACAGGGGTGGGGAGATGGGGAGTTTGCTTTGATTTTTTTATTTATTTGCTTTATATTTGTTGATCAGAAAACAAAATCATTTGCTTTTCTTCTTTTATTCAGTAGAGGTCTGAGATTTTTTATTTTGAAGATATGTTATGTTTTGTGTTTAATTATCGATGTAGAATTCATCAATGTTTCTTAACATTTCAGTGAATCACAATTGGTTGGAAACATTCTACACGACAAATATACCATGCACAATTATTTTTTGCAGGCCAAGTACCCCCTACACTTCCATGTGGGGAGTATCACCCTCCACACCCTAACTTATATATACCATCTCCATGTTTGTACAACCATGGAGCAAAGAAAAAAAGAGTAAATCTTCTGTTATCCCTCCGTTATGCATTCCTTCTCATTCTGCCATCTGCTGTGCTCCTTGCATTTTGCATTGTACACCATGTCCCAGTAATATATTGTTCAAAGGCTAATCAGGCAGACTTCTTATTATAATGCCCTTCTCTTGACTGTCCTTGTCATGAAGCATTTTTACAGTTGTTAACACTCATTTTTTTCTGTTCTCAATATTCTCACCATGCATATCCTCACTCAGCCTTCCTTACAAACTTCTGTGCTGTGAAATTCATTGCCTTCTATGCTGATGCATACGAATCATGAATGCATGTGATGTTGTTACTGAAATGTGTTCTGTACCCTAAATGTATATAACGTAAGATCATCTGATGCATATCATTCATTACATCTATTCCAGTGATTGCAGTGTGTAGTTCTCGTAAGTATAATTTATATATTTAGTTAGTTGAATATTCAATGACTGAGTCGGCTGAATGGCCACAAGACCATTTTCCTCAAAAGCCTGGGGTCTGTCAGGTGCAACTCAATGATATATTACATGCAATCACATGCAGCTTATAACAGCAACTGTTGGGCAGCATCAATGCAGCAAGAAGCATACAAAAATTAAAATGTTTTCCTCAGTGATTATGCCATGAAGCATATGATTATGATGTGCTGGGGGTATAGAACATTTATTATTGTCATCTTCATCATCATTATTATTATTGTATATTAACTGTCTGGAAAGTCTCAAAGTTTTTTTTTTTTTTTTTTTTTTACTGCAAGGCCTTTATGTTTATGAAACAGTATTTGCTCATTATGTTATAAAATGGATGTTAACTTACCAATAGTTGTAACATTGTAGTTTATTTAAAACCCACTTAAGAAAAATGTACTCAAAAAGACATATATTTCTGAAAGAGACAATGTTTTCCAAATTACAAGAATGAGTTTTCATGATAATCTGCATTGTGACCATGTTTAGCAACATCAAGAAATGATTTTTGTAAATTTCCTGTGTCAATAGAGAATATGGCTTTTTGGGTGTAAATACCAAGGTTGCAAGTGAACGTAAAGAGCTCACCTGAGTATCAGTTTGATGCTATTCAATGTGCCATGTTAGTTTTTGGGCAATGGCATTGCGTGAAACATCTCTGTATAAAGACTAACAACAGTGCACTACTGTGTGGTCTCTTGCCTTCTTGCACAACCCTGTCTACTACAGCATATGGGCTTTTAGAAGCTACTGGGTCAAGTGACTGTGTTCTCCAATATGAATGTGAAAACAGCTGGAATGAAGTTCAGCATTTCCAGTCAACAAATTATGTTTCTCTCCAGGAGAAGAGTGGATAACTCTAAAGGTGAGGGGAAAACAACTATATCAGATGGAGGACTTTAACTATCATGGGGTCTTGTTTACAAATGAAGGTAGACTGAGAGATTTAAAAAGAAGGATAAGACAACACCAACAGTAATGCGATCATGGCATCAGAGTTTGGTGGTGAGGCAATGGTTGAGCCATAGGACAAAGTTTAGTTTGCATACCATCCCAAGTAAGCAGTATCAGCTATGGTAAAAGCTCAGGATAGTGACTCAGAGGACATCACTGAGTGATTAGGGAATCCAAAGTTTTTATGAATTTATAAGTGAAAGAAATTAGGTTCTTTTACAAGTTAGCTTGGCTTAATCCATGCTGAAGTGATGAGTTTGGCAATATGGTAGGTCCGTCATGCACTTTAGATGACTACTGAGTATACCCACTGCTTGCCAAGGTTGAGAAGAGTCTGATGAGATTATGTAGGCATTGTGCATGATTATCTCCTGAGCTCCTCCCACAGAAAGTTTATAAAATGCTGACCACTAGGACATGAACAAAGACAACCCCAAGACATATTGCATAGATTATATTTGTCAGTTTGCCTGGTAATACCTGGGTATCGCATGAAATCTATTGCATTTAATAACTTTATAGTGCATGACATTTTGCAATTATGCTCTGAAATAAGAAAAAAAGATAAAATTGAAAAGTGATTCCATTGCATAAAACCAGATCTTAACAGCATTTAAGGGTGTTTAACAAATGTTTATTAAAGATACTCACATGCTATTATGATTGGGTGTTGCAATAAGGAACATGCTTTTATGATCGGGTGTCAGTAAGGAATATGCTGTTATGATTGGGTGTCAATAAGGAACATGCTGTTATGATCGGGTGTCAATAAGGAACATGCTTATATGATCGGGTGTTGCATTAAGGTCTAAGAGCAGACTTCATTTTGTCAATCATATAAACAGAAGGTGTGCAAAAACACATTTATAAAGTTATTACCTATACAGAGGAACATTTGATTTCTACCTGCAATACATACTTCTCAGATATCCCTTATTTTGCAGAACAATCTTGATTTTGTTTCATATTTGTTCCCACCCCCTTATAAAATGTTTGATATTCTAGTAAATCACTGAAGATTGCAGTCAGTCAGTTATCACAGACATGAGTTTCATACTCTTATTGTTCAGAAAATTCATTTTTATTCAAAAGTTGTTGTTATGTTATCTTTTTAGGTGAATTAGAGCAATATTTAAAAAGGCCCTGGGTTTTATACTTTGCTGTCCTCATTATTTCTGGATTTGTCCAAAATTCTTAATCAAAGAAGCTGAGATGTAAGCCTTTGTCTGATTAACAACTCTAAGAGGTTTACCGGCTTTCAAAATCAGTAAAATACTTTGCACTCCTACACTTTGTCTTTCTTTTCCTTTTTTTCTTTTTTGTAACTGATAGCACACTAAGCAGAGACAGATCCATGCACTACAGTGAATCGGGTCTTTGATCATAACCATTATTATATGTTTTTAACATGGCTGCCAAGACTCCTCTCTTGAGCTTTGCTCTCATGGTGGATTTCTTAACATCCATGTCTCAAATACATAATAAGCTGGTTATAAACAGAGACCCAATAATAATCATCTATAGTATGATTTTTTAAAAACTTTGAGCACACAAAAGTCAGAAACTAAAATAATATAGGGCATAAGTAAAATGTCCTATGCAGACCACCTCAAGGTCCTATCTCTTTATTCTGTCTCCAACAGGCTTTTGAGGGAGATCTATGCCTGGCATACAGGGCATTGTCAGACCCCACTCTGATGCACCTACTTCATATCCACAAAACAAACAACACCAGAATTACCCATTCTAAAGACTTAAACCTTTCCTGTGATATAAATAGGACCTGCTGGAGAGATAGGTATGTATCCCAGAGACTACCCCATCTATGGAACAGGCTCCCCATATGTGTGAAGCAGAGTCCCTCCCTAACACAATTCAAGTGCAACTTGGACAATTGGATAGGAAACTGAAAATTCATCCCTGGTTTGGCATCTATGTCTCTAGTGGACACAGATAACCTGTTAATGGTTCATCTCCCAGGCCCATGCTTACACTTATCAATGGTATCAGAACTTGTCAGAGATTTGGGATGCATGACTAGCCTTAAAAAGGATCTTGTGGTCATTAGCCTAGTAAACACCTATGAACCTATGAAAGAAGAGCTAAAGTCAAAATACATGCAGGTATGTGTAATCATACGAAGAAACCCGTGAATAGATTAATGTTACAACAAGTATACAAACTAGCTCTCAAATGTATCAAGCGATGGATTCAATGCATTTTATAGAGTGTGCTCTAATATTAGCCATGCTATTTGCAATGGTTATGCAAAATAACACAACTGGAAGAATCAGATATTTTGGTCATTTTTTTTCTGCACTCAGCTGATCTCAATGCATCTCCTCTTTCACTGGGTCTGCCTACCTCTCTTTATATCCCTGGACTTTACCTGAAATGGGTTGTGGCTAGGAAGGAAACCAAGGCATCCCTAGACAGTGTTGTGTTGGTGCCATTGTGTTTTCCACTTAAATCTGTCCCTTGCACATACCCATCAGTGCTACAGGACATGCGATAGTTGACCTGTGCAGAACTACCCTGCCTCTCCACAAATGTCTGATGTCAGCAAGCCACTCCTCCTCATCTATGGAAGCACCCTTTAATAGTTTTCCTGGTCTCTACTAAGGAAACTGTATTCCACTAAGTGCTTCTGGACACATGCCCCTCCTCTACTACACCTGCTAGGGTGCCTTAGATACCCAAGATGCTAATCAAATCCAGGTTACCTGGACCATAGTCAGGGCTTTTCTTTCTATGTCATGGTGCTGAGTAAGATCAGATGCTTTTGTTGATGGTGCTATTGCAACATTGATAGTGAGTATCATATATGCCTGGCTTTTGCTGTTGACATTGTTAGCACATTGACATTGGGTTGCTGCATTTGCTAGGATTTGATTTTTAGTTATTGGAGATGAAGAAATGAAAAGTGATGAGTTTTATTTTTGTTTTACACCTTTCTTTTTTTCTTTGTGTTTGTTCAACATCAACCATGGTATAAATAGAGATTTAAGATGTGGAGGATTGTACCCAAACTGGGAAATGCAAGGACTGCCTCCCTGCATGAAGTGGTCGTTTGATAAATGGTGGCAATTTTTTGATTGGTCAGGTTTGTGATCAAATGTTTCTGTGTAATGCTTTGACTGCAATTAACTGCATTGGACTAAGGTTGTTTTGGTGAATCATAATAACCCATTTACCAGTCACTGAACATGCTTTAAATTTATCACTATTTTTAAAAGCAAGCAAACATATAACATAGTTCAAGAAATTGCTTAATATAATCTCATTTACTGAAGTCCTCATAGTAATAGCATAGACGTTTTCTAAACAACCTGAAGAAGTTCAATTTATAGTATAGAGCTCAAGATGCAAACATTTTCTGCGTCCCCATATTACTAAAGAATATTCTGTCTTGATCTAAATAACATTTTAGCTAACAATAAAATATTAAAAATGCCCTAAAATTAAGAACCATAATGAAGGAGCAGAACGCATGGAGAAGATCAGCTTTAAATTTAGGACAAACTGTACACCAACCCACTTAGAGAAGGAGAAAAAGTTTACTATGAGTGAGTAAAACAGACATTGTAAAGAATAATAAAATAAATATACGTAAGTTTAGAAAAGAAAGAAGCATCTATAATCAATTTCTCGAAAAGAATTTCAGTCCTAGCTTAATCAAATGTGAATAAAAATTCCAAATAGAACAAATAAGAAACCAATTACACATTTTCTAAATTAAAAAATGTATACTTTGAAAGCATATGAGGAGTGTTAAAACAGAGTCCTGAAAATCTGATCTTAAACAACGTTACTATCAGTAGCACAGTCCTGAAGTGAATATTTAGATAACTCTGGATAAATTATATTTATAATAGTAGTATAACATTTGGAATGGCCTTTATTAAGGCAAAACTAATATCCAGAAAATGTGAAAATACTACATCAAACTCTTTTAATAAGCCAAGTAAGGGAGATAGTTATCTGATAAATAACTAGCATTCAGATGGATGTTAGTGTTAAGAATTAGTGGTTCAGATACAAAAATATACCATAAAGATCTAGGACTGGAATTTCAAGATGTCTTAGTAAAGGGACAGTTTAGTTTTATACATTTCATCAAAAATAAAAAAGCAAACTGTTAAATAATTATATCAAGAATTTAGTTGCACATGCCAAGTATTTTTTAGTGGTGCCAAATCCTAACTAGCAGGAAAGAATGAGGAAATTCAAAATAGTTTGCATGTTGCTGCAATGAAATAATACATATAAAATATCGTATCATCCCCATGACTTTAATGGAAAACTATTTTGTCATAGGAGATTCTACAAGACTCTGGAGACCAGAAGAATTTTAAGGGCTCTTTGTGTAGAGCCTGAAAAAACGGAGATGAAGCAAGTGAAAACTTTATGAAAGAGTATGCTATGAATTGTGTTCCTTTTAAAAAATGGAAACTTTACAGAAGCATCCCATTTTGATTTGTTACTGGTTTTCACAAGATTATCTTCATAGTGTATGGATTGTGGTGTTTCAATAATTACTAAAAATATTGTATTAAGGAAAATGTATATTCCCCATTTAAGTACACGATTGATGGGCTTCCCTATGAAAAAAACAACATTTTCTCAACCGTATGCAATAACTAGGGACAAAAATTAAAATGTGCGCATGAGGGGGTTCAAATCTGAAATAGCAGAGATAGGTTTAGATGGAACAATGTAATGCATTTGTTCTTGTATAGTAAATGAAAATTAACATACCTGTGTTTTATTAAACTGCTTACTATTTAAACAACAAAAACAATCCATTTTAATAAAGTGTTCAGGTAAGATGTAAAACAATTACTCAGGATCTTTGGAAGATTTAGCAATTAGAATGTTTTCAATTGAAGATGAATATATATGTTAATGTACTTACACACATGTGCTGGTTATACAAAGAAACAGGAAAATGTTCTCTTAAATGAAAAAAAAAGTGAGGTAGATTAGAAAGTTATGAAGCAAGCTTGTGAAAAAAGAATACAAAGGAAAAAAAGGCAAATTGATGGCTGCTTTAGCTTCTTTGCTGCCACCCACTGACATTTTTTTCTAACATTTTAGCTGTGTTATATTTGTTTATAGCATGGGATCATATAAAATTCTATTCTGCTTCTCTAGACTGCATGCTGTTACTACCATGTAGACCTGAATCTTAAGCAGGAGCACTGCATGTGAATGGCTACCATTTCCCACTCTCTGGGCTTGTTCTCTTCAAACAAATTCCAGTAAAGCTGGCTCCTTACTTTCTGTGGCCTTGCTCATTCTCTTGTGTTGATTTGTATTCAACAAAGGGCAGTGGAGTAAATAAAACATACTGTATGTACTCATCTTCAAACCTTTGTGAGAAAATTAAAAATAATCACTCTTACAACACACTGATGGTGTTCAAGATCCACAAAATAACCTGGAATTAGAACTATACATCTGGTAACCAGTCACAGCACTAGACCTCACATTTTTGCTCTGATGCCAAAAACATCATTAGGTATGAGGAAATATGACAAAATCTTGTGCTATAGTGGCATACTTCAGGTTTATTCAAAGTTTTCCTGAATGCCAAGATTGCTATTTTTAACTTTTCAAAAGTTGAAGACTGTTATTACTTGGGGAAATGTAGCATTTACAGTATAGTAAAACAATTGGCTCTCAGACAGAACCCACACGGTAAGAGTGGCAGGCGCTATGTCTGACTCTAAACCAGTCACAAGCGGAGTCCCACAGGGCTCAGTCCTGGGACCCCTCCTGTTCGGTATATATTTCTCTGAAGTACAGGCAAAGGCGGAGGGACTGTGGCTAACCAAGTTCGCAGATGACTGTAAATTGGGTGCAATAATTGACTCTCCAGCTGACACAGACATCCTGCAAAAGGGTCTCACAGAGACAAACACCTGGTGTCAAAGTCACGGCCTCAAGCTAAATGCCAAAAAATGCATAGTAATCCCATTTGGGAATAACAAAGTACCTACAAACTACCACATAGATTGGAATCCACTAAGTACAGAAGAAGTAATTAGGGACCTGGGTACCCAAGTAGATAGCATGCTCTCCTTTGATAACCACATAGCCAAAACGGTCAGGAAATTCTTCTGTGTGGCACACCTGATCACAAAGGGTTTCTCATCCAGATCCAAGGAGATGATTGTGCCCCTTTACTCCTCACTCATTAGGCCCATAATAGAGTACAATGCCCCATTTGGGATGTACCTCACTAGACACCTGCAACAACTAGAAAGACCACAGAAGTACCTCACTAAGAGGATTAAGGGCCTTAAACAATTACCCTATGAAGCATGACTAAAAAAGCTCCAGCTCTTCTCAGTCGCTTACCGTCTGCTCAGAGGTGACCTATGCCTGACCTATAGGGCCATGCCAAACCCTGAACAAATGGACATGCTTCACCTCAAAAAAACAAGATCCCTCAGAACCACTCATTCTAGTGACTTGAACCTATGTACAACAATAAACAGGACATGCTGGAGGGATAGATTCCTGTCCCAGTGACTCCTCTCACTCTGGAATAGAATCCCAATCCATATTCGACAGAGCTCCTTTCTGACCCTCTTCAAGAGAAATCTTGATGAGTGGATGGGTAATCGTAAGTTCTACCCTGGAATCACTTCCGGAGCCCTGTTGACAGAGGCCCAGGTTACTAATCTAATGGGGAGGCGAAAGCCATCACTCTATGGCTAGGCTTATAAATGACCATGGGCAGATAGCCTAGTACTTACCTATGAACCTATGAACCTATGAACTAAGATTAACTGTATTAGCTCAAAAATGACTTCACATTCTTTCACCAGGAAAACAGTTTAGTGGACTGCAATCAAATCCATTGTTTGCATCATAGTCTTCTGCAGAATATATCCTAGGTTGTTGGCATATCAGGGAATGAAAAAAAAAGGTGTCATCTATGGTTTTAGTGAGCAGATTTCACTAAAATCAACTTTCACTGAAAAATACCAACACATAGCTCTTTCATTCCATGGTTACTGTTTTGACGACCCACCACTGGACCAGTAATCAAGAAGCCTCAATCCTCACCACTGGCACCAGTGGGGGACGTACACTGAGAGGATAACAGGTACACATACAGTATTTCCAGATGCAGCACTCTGCATCAAGTGCAAATTCCCTTAAGACCACATACAGACCACAGTCAGTATGGGACTGATTTCTCTTTCTCCAGATCCCCAATAAGACTCCCCACTGGCACAGCTATACAGTTGAGATCTCAGCTGAATGATCAAGCCAAGACTGCCAGCACACTTTATGTCCAACCAGTGCTTCATGTCCCTGCCCAAGTAGCTGACACACACACACGCACACACTCTTTGAGGTATGATTTACACACATACACACACACACACACACACACACACACACACACACACACACACACACACACACATACACACACACACACACACACACACACACACACACGCACACACACACACACACAGACACGCACACAGACACACACACACACACACACACACACACACACACACACACACACACACACACACACACACACACACAAACACACACACACACCAAGGAAAAGCTGCAGAGGTTTACAAGCTATGCCCCTTTTTGTCCAGACTACAAGGTGCCACCATCCAACTCCTTATCAGCTACTTTAAAGACTTTGACAAAGGGTGCCCAGTCTTACTGTGTAATATTAATATTAATGCAAATTGTAGTTTGACCAAGAGCAAGGCTATTAGGAGTGGCTCACACAGTGTCACCAAATAAAGATGTAAGTACTCTCAAAACATATATCGATAGACAGATCTGCCACAATGAGAAGTTTAAATATATTTGATAATAAATAATAAAAGAACAAGAAAAGAGTATATATTCACAGTAACATCGGAGTTCAAATCACAGGAAATATTTAAAACAACATTGCAGGACAGTCTCAATTAAATATAGAAAAATATCTGAACTAAGCTTTGCTATATTCCTGACTATGTCTAAGAGAATTATACTTTTCCCTAGAAACCCACTTCATCAGAGCAAGGCAGATGTGGTGAGTGGTTCTTGTCAGGTCCAAGACAGAATACAGAATGCTCTGTCCCTGTAAGAGACTTCTCAAATTAATATCTCTGGGATAGCTTGCAGAATTACATCATTTCTTGTCATCTGATCTATCTTAGGTGAACCCCCCCCCCCTCACTGCTGGAAGCTGGCAGTATTTTGCATCTACCTGTGAAAATACATAGACCTCAGATTTTTGGCAAGTGCTGGAAGTCATAAAACAATTATATCCCTCCACATTTCAAGACTAGTAATTAGTCCACTCTAGAGACAATAAAGAAAGCTCCCTAGTACAGCCATTAAGTCTCTGGCCTAGCCTGTAAAGTCATTTTACTTCAGCTATTTTTCTGAAGTTAACCTCCTGTATTCCAGTTTCCACTGTTAAAATATATACATTTAAAAAGTTATAATAGTGCATGTACATTTCTGTTCTCTTCCAGTAGTGCACACTGTGGTTACATTTATAGCACAAGCACTTCATAAAATACCCTTTTAACACATATGTCTGCACAGACCAGTTTGATATATACATGACATACACTTCTAATACAGTTGTAAAACAAGCATCTTATATAGATCATGTTGATATTCTCAAATGGCATATAATTATTTACAAAATTCCAGACAGCTGTGTTGGCAGTATCCTCTTCCATCACTGTTCTCTCCCCCTTTAAAGACTCAATCTAGTTTTTCAAGTGACCCTTGATAAATGTAGCTTGAGAGGAATGAGCCTATCTGGGAATACATTACCCCATACCCTGTCTTGAGATTCCAGCTTCCTTGGCTTTGCTGACCCCAGTAAAGTGCTGCACTGTCATATGATATGCCTGCAACCTTAGGGTCCAGCAGAATAATTTGAGATTTTGCTGGCTGGCTCCCTGTAGCCATAGTTCCCTCTCAGACTCCTCCTGCCACCTACTGTAAATACTTAGCACCAGGGCCTTCCTATCATGGTAAGGTTTCATCATGTTAACATGGTACAGTTTGTGCCCCTGCCTCCTACCTAGCAGTTCTACCATGTAATTAACATCACTGACCTTTCTTACCACCTTGGAGGGTCCCTCCTAAGCTGCTTGTAGCTTGTTGTGTCTGACAGGAATGGGAACCATAACCAGCTGCCCCACAGCATACTCTCTAGCTTGAGCATTCCTGTCATACCAGACCTTTTTCTGTTGTTTGGTTTCTGCCAGGTTCTTCTGGGCCTAGCCCATGAGTTCTCTGAGCCTTGTCCCGAGGTTTAGGACATATGCTACAACAGAGTCCTAGTTGGATTCATGCTCACCCTCCCACTCATCACAAATCAAATCTATGGATCCCCTCACCCTATTCCCATACAGCAATGCAAAGGGTGAAAAACCTGTTGATTACTGGGGCACCTCTCTGTAAGCAAACAACAGATGGGGCAAATATTTCTCCCAATCCCTCTTAAACTGGTCTGAAAATGCCTGTATCATGGTCTTTAGTGTAGAGTTTAACCTCTCCACTAGACCATTAGTCTGGAGATGGTAGGGGGTGGTCTTTAAGTGCTTCACCCCACAGTGCTTCCACAGACAAGCCAGCAGTTCTGACATGAAACTGGCACCTCTGTCAGTTAGTATTTCTTTTGGGAAACCTACCCTGCTGAAAATCTCTAACAAAGCATTTGCCACTTTTTTTAACTCAATGGAGGACAGGGCCACTACCTCAGGGTATCCGGTAGCATAATCTACTACCACTAGGATATACCTCTTCCCTGTGGAACATGAGGTACTCAGAATCTCCACAATATCCATAGCAACCCTCTGAAATGACACCTCAATCACAGGTAAAGGTACCAAAGGAGCTTTGACTTTGTCTCCTGCCTTGCCTACCTTTTGGCACTGCTCACAGATCCTGTAGTATCCTGTTACATCCCTGGAAATTCCAGGCCAATAAATATTCTGTGTTATACATCTCTTGGTATGCTTTATACCCATATGACTTGCAAAGGGAATGCCATGGCTTATAGCTAGAAGTGCCAGATGGTATACTCTGGGCACTATCAACTGCTGTATTACCTTACCCTTTAGCCCATCCTCAGGAGTCCACTCTCTATACTCTATACAGTAACCCTTTTTCCCAGTATACAGATTCTCCCTTCTATTGAAAATCAGGTGCCACCCTAGCTGCCACCCTCAAGTCTTGTAATGTAGGGTCTGAGAGCTGAGCCTGTCTTAACTCTCTCTTTCTAACACTTCCCGGCTCCCTTTCCACAGGAAGTCTGGTATCCTCTGACAGTGGTGCCTCACTGTCAGTCAAGGTACTACTACTCACCTCTGCCCCTGCAGTCACTCTGGGCAAGGGAACATCAGTACCCACAAGCAGCTGTGGCTCACCTTAAGTCTCACTGCTACAGGGCAGCGACCTGTCTCAAGTAACCACCTCACCAATCCTGGCTTCAAGTGTGTAGTTTGTCTGGGCTCCCTCCCAGGCTATGAGACCCATACTCCTGTCTCCAAGGCTGACTGCATGTAACTCTATGCACACAAGGTACTGCATTATCAAAATAATTCCCTATCAGGACATCTGCAGGGATATCCCCAAACACACCTACTTGTTTGCTTACTTTCCACCCCCCCAGTCAAGATGAACCCTATCCAAAGTTATTTGGAATGGGGTCCCTCCTACAGCACTGATTCCAGTAGACTGCACAAGAAAGTAGTGCTCCTCTTTAACCATTGCAGGCTTCACATTTGTTAGGTCAGAAGCTGTGTCTCTCTTAACAGTGGCTGGTTTCCCATCTACTAAGATAGGATATAACATCTTGTGGTAGTTTGTTACCCTTCTTGTCTCCAGACAACTTACTGCTGGCATTCTGTCATTCCCACTTACTGGCATCCCCGCCTTTTGTTCCCCACCTTGCCTCCATGGACATCAATATGCTACATGGCCCCACTGGTTACATTTAAAACATTTAATGTTTGTTCCTGGCTGAGTACCTGAACTAGTGGTTCCCCTGTGCTGGTGGACTCTACTGAGGCAGTTTAGCCTGCCTACCATGGGATCCCCTAGATCCATGTGCAGCACTGGGTATCTCTTTCTTTTTCCCAACTCATCTGTGGTATTGCATTCTCTATCTGCTAACCAGATTATCATGTCCTCAGGCAAAGTGATAAGGGCTTCCCTCACCAAAAAATCTGCCAGCCCTTCAAAGGTGGTGACCTGACACGCATGGACATATATGTGAAAATAAGTGCTTAGTTCAGCAATATATTCATACACACTTTCATCTGTGTTGAGCCTATGCTCACAAAATGTTTTTCTATAAGCTTCAGGTGTTAACTTAAAACACTCTAATAAACAATTCTTAACTGTATTATAATTTAAGCAATCAGCATCAGACAATTTAGAAACAGTAGTTATAACTTTACCATGGAGTAAGGGGGTCAGAAACCATACCCAGAGCCCTTGGTCAGCACTATACTGTTTACAAACCCTTTGAAATATATGAAAACAATTATCAAAATGATCACCCTGTAAATTGTGGAAGAAATGTACTGATCTTTATTGCTTCCGGGTTCAGTTATTCTCTTCCCCATTACCTCCATGACCCCGACAGAGTCAGCATCTCCTTTTCATGTTGCCTCTGCCTCTTATTTTCTTTGGCTTCCAGATGTCTCAGTCTCTCTGCTGATTATAATGCCATCTGTTTCTCCTTCTCTTCACCCTCTAAATGCTGCAGTCTCTCTGCTGATTCTAGTTCCAAACATTTGGCCTCCAGTTCAAGTATCTTTAACTCCAGACAGCTTTTTAAGTCCTCTGAGGCAAAGTTGAACTGCCCATTTTCCGAGAGTTGTACATCCCCAAGGCCAGTCTGGTTGTCCTCCTGTTATTGGTCTGTGATGCAGCTGTGGCTAAGGCTGCAGTCATTTCTGCTTTAATCAGATTGGCATGCACCAGTCCTTTGTCTTGGCACATCTCAGGCAACTGGCTCCTTGTCAGCTTGCCATACTCCTCTGCTGACATCCTTGCCTGCTGTTCCTGACTAAGTAAACTAACACAAAATAAATAAAACTATTGTGATATAAAACTCTGAATGTCTACCATGTGGCTGCTTGAGAGTACAAACACCTTCTTTAGTAACCTCTGTTTACAGGCTACTGGAGTGCAATATCCACACCACTGAATCCCAGTGTGTGGGTATCCCACAAGTGCTAACCGATAAATATGTGACAACCCACCACTGGACCAGCAATCAAGAGGCCTCAGTCATTACCACTCGCACCAGTGGGGTAACATACAATGGGAAGATAACAGGTACACACAGTATTTCCAGCTGCATCTCTCTGCATCAAGTGCAAATTCCCTTAAAAGCACACAGAGACCACAGTCAGTCTGGGTCTGGTTTCTCCGTCTTTCTTCATATCCCCAGTAAGACTTCCCACTGGCACTGCTATAGAGATGAGATCTCAGCTGGGTGTCCAAGCCAAGACTTCCAGCACCCTCTCTGTCCATCCAATGCTTTGTGTCACTGCCGAAGTAGCTGACACACATACTCTTTGAGGTACACACACATAAAAACAAGTAAGCTCCATGGTATCCCCAAAGTCTCAAAGCAATACACTAAACAAGTGTAGTGGGTCCAAAAACAAAACAGAGTAAGAAACCTCTCTGTGTGGAAGATTTTCAGTCCATATATATCTAGTTAATCACCGTATATTAATCAGATCAGACAATAGTAGTAGAAGAAGCAAACTTAAACTCGTCTTAAGTAAAAAATAAATAAATAATAAAAAATATATAATTGTACAGAATTACTAAATATTCGAAAGTAATCCAAGCAAGGCAGGCAGTCTGTTTCCAGTTAAAAATCCTTTAAGTACACAGACAAGCAATCCAAGTAAAACAAAAATAGAGAAATATTTTCCTCACAAGCTTTCTAAATATATATATGTATATATATATATATATATATATATATATATATATATATACTTTTTATCAGGCAAGGGAGTGGTTTATTGTACCGTAAAACAAAGTGCTATTGGTACACATGTTAAATTCGCATCCCTTCCCCCATCAGTGTAATATTCGAGCTGGTCCTGCCCTACTTAGTAGCTGTCATAATAATATAACCCTTATGTACTTTGAATAAAATTTATAATGATATGGTACCTCTTATTTAACCAGATTTTTAAGTAGATTATTAAGTCTGTGATTTTATCCAAGACAATATACTACATGTCTGGAAATATATCAACCTTAGTCCATTTTGCAATCAAAAAATATATATAAATATATACGTATATACTTTGCATGCAAAAAATCAATTGTAAAAATCATATTCTATTTTCATAACCTATTGTTAACAAAGATCGCTTTCATCCTTCTAGACTTCTTCGGGTCTGTGTACAAGAACCCTAAAAACTATCTATAGAATATATATAATTGTATAATTAGTTAGTATTGTTATTACACATCATTTTGAATAAAGTGGAAAAAAGAGAACCAGAAAAAGAAAAAATAGTAAGAAAAAATGTATGATGATGGAAACAAAATATACACTTAAATTACAACTGATTTAAAATGGTATTTAAAGCCAACTGCTAGAATAAAATAAAATGAAATAAAATTAGTCATGTAAACAATGTGGCAATTTTCTAAATTCCAGTGCACTTTTAATTGAACAGTAATAGTTTAGTCGGGACTTTCTAAAAGAGTTCAGCTTTAATTGCCACATGAGTTCCTGTTTCTCCAGAATATTCGGGATGTCTCCTTCAAGTTCACCCATGTCTATGTGATCCAGGATCTGGAACTTAAAACCTATGTGTCTTTTATGAAGAGAAAGGTGTTTGGCTAGTGCATTGTTTTTACATCCAGAGAGGATTTCTGACAGATGACATGAAATCCTACGCTTGAGTTTATTTACAGTTTTGCCCACATAGAATGCATCACATTCATTGCACTGTGCCCTGTAAATTATTTTTGTAATGCTACAGTCACTTCCTGCACTGGTCTTAATGATTTTCTTTAAATAAGGGCAATAAAAACAATCACCTTGCTGTATAAATATATAAAATGTACAATTAGTTTCACATCTTTTAGTGTTTTTCTCACATGGTCTAGGTTTAATTTCAACAAAACTTCTAATGTTCCTGGCCTTCCTATAAGCAAATGATGGGGCTTCACCTAAGATGTTAATCAGAAAGGGGTTTCCTGTGACAATGTCCCAGTTTTCTTCAATAATATTTTTGATACTGTGATAATCCAAAGTGTATGCCAGGATGCAGCTATTTTTGCATTTGCTATTCTCTGTGGGATTACTTAACATTCTCCTACTGGGAAGGTTGACTGAAGGTGCTTCAGTCCTTTTCAATTCTATAATGGGTTCCAGGATGTTTTTTAACATCTGACTTTCATAACCTCTCACTAGAAAATCATTCTTTAAATTGTTCAGGTTTCTCAAAAATGGTCCCATCTCTGTGGTAATTCTGGCTAATCTATAGCCTTGGGACTTCATTACATTATACTTGTTTTTTGTAGAATGTAGACTTTTACTGTGGAGTAATAAGTTAACCCTCATTGGTTTTCTGAATAGAATTTTGATGATTCTGTTGTTGTCCTTGGAAATCTGCATATCTAAGAAAGTGGTTGAAGTATAGCTATGGTAAGAGGTAAACTTCAGGAAGGGGATTGTTTGATTGAGGTAAGTGATAAAATCTCCAAGCTGCAAGGTGTCACCTTCCCACACAATAAAGATGTTGTCAATAAAACGTAAATAGCATGTGAAATGCTGCATGTATTCTGTGTTATTTAACACAAAGTCCTCCTCCCACTTGACCAGGGCTATGTTAGCTATACTGGGAGCCATGGCAGCTCCCATTGCTATACCAGTTTTTTGTTTGTAGTGTTTGCCATTGAAAGTAAAGCAATTGAAGCCCAGTACATGATTAATGAGCTTGCTTAACTTTTGCAGTTGTGCCTGTGTACCCTGATTATGTTTCTTAAAAGACTCCATAGCTGCTGTTATACAGTAATTGTGAGGGAGCACTGTGTACAAGGATTCCACATCAATAGTTAATAAAATACTGTCAGCTTCCACTGTAATGTTTTTTATTTTCCTCAAAAAATCCATTGAATCTCTTATGTATGACTTATTCTTTTCTGCTAAAGGTTTCAGCAAGTAATCAAGGTAAATGGCTGTGGTTTCAGTAAGAGAACCTCCACTTGCTACCACCAGTCTATATGGTGGGTCTTCTCTGTTCTTGTGTGGTTTTGGTATTCCAAAATGTAAGGTAAACATGGGCATGAGCTCCATAAATAATTATAAAGATTTTCAGTAATAAGTTTTTCTTCCCATAATGTGGTAAGATTAGTGTTCCATAAATCATATGCTCTTTTAATGTCATCCATGGTAAATGACTCATAAAATCTATTATCCACCAGCATGTTCTCTATCTTTTTGTTGTAGCTAGTGGTATCAGTCACAAGTATACCTCCTCCCTTGTCCACCTTCATTACACACCTGGATTTATCATTGCCTAGCTCAATCAATGTTTTTCTTTCTCCCTGTGTTAAGTTATAATTTTTTTTCTTAGGAGGTTTTTTAAGGAGTTTCCTGATATCCATCTCACATTTCACTTTGAAAGCAGCTGTTTGATGTAATGGTGGACAATAGCTGCTAGGCCTTTTTATAGTTTCATCAATAGGCTTATTTTCAATGTCATTACTTTTGCCATGAAACTGTACCCTTAAGTTGAACTTCCTCAAAAACATTTTAAGGTCTATCAGTACCTGAGCAACCTCACTCCTGCAGCTCTGTACTAAAGAAAGTCCTTTGGACAACACACTTTTTTCATCTTCAGTCAGTGCTTTAACAGAGTGGTTCCAGATAGGTGGAGCACCTGTTATTGTGGCAGCTGTTATTGTTGTTATTGTACCTGTTATTGTGGCTGGTTCCTCTGTCTGAGCCTGGGATTGGGGTTGTAGTCGGGGTTCCAGTCAGGATTGCTTAGGTATTGTATTTCCCTCACACTGTCTACTGTTTGGTTCTCCTGTCTCCCTGGGGGTTCGTGGATAGAGTATGAGACCTCTGGAATTCCTCTTCTGCTTTCTGGAATCTCAGTGGGTTGTAGTAGTATTCCTAGCTGTGGCTGTGGTACGGGGGAACCTGGTAAGAGGGACGAGCTCTGTGGCTCTGGTGATGGTCATCGTTCTTGTTCTGGTACTGGTGTTGGCTTTGGTATTGGTGTGGTGGTTGATGTTTGTGCTGTGGATATTGGTCTTCCAGAAGAAACTGGTCTCTGTGAAGGTGTCGCTGCTCCTGGTAGCTGGATTGTCTGTGATCAAGGTTGTCCTGGTAGTCCTTTAATTCATCCTGTAGAACTCTTTGTCTGTTGGTTCTCATTGTCTCTGTGGCTTATGTTCCTGTCCTGATCCTTCTGTTATGTCAAAGGCTTCTGCAGAGTGTTGATAGCCAGAGGGGATTGGGATGGTGGGGAATGAAATGTTGGGGAGGCAGCCTCCTGGTGGTCCTGCATTGTGCCCCTGTCTGGTTTTGTATGAGGATCTCCCCTCGGAAAATCCCATTGAGGTCTGCTGGCATGGTTATACTTTCCCTTATATCCCCTGTTATAACTAAAACCTTGTCTGGTGTTGGTTCTCCTGCTGTTGTTATTATTATACCTCCTAGTACATCTCCCAGGATCATCTTTGTCCAGTTGATCTCATTTCATTTTATTAATCTTTCTTTCTTTTATGGACTGCTCATATCCTTTCACTCTTTCTTTAAGCAGCTCAAATTTAGCATCTAGGTAATTGTAGTTCTCATTTTCCAATGCTGTTTTTAAAGATGTGATGTCAGCCTTTGTAGCTTCCTGCACACTAAGGTTGTTCCTTACTAGCAGACAAAAAAGTTTGTAGATGGCATCCTCTAAAATATCTTCCCATTCCTTAGAAAGTGAATCATCCATACTTTTCCAATTGGTATTTTGTTCAATCTAAGTCCCGTGGGTAGTCTCCTCTTATCTATGCTTTGTTGTAAATAAATGTGTTCCCAGTAGAGACTTTTACACACACATACAAACACACACACACACACACACACACACACACACACACACACACACACACACACACACACACACACACACACACACGCACACACACACACATGCACACACATACCTGGGAATGGTTGGTACAGGTTTACAAGCTATGCACGTTTTTGCCCAGACTATAAGCTAATCACTGCCATCAGCCAACCCCTTATCAGCTACTTTAGGGCCCTAAACAAAGGGTGTCCAGTCTTACTGTGTAATATTAATATTAATACAAATAGTAGTTTGACCAAGAGCAAGGCTATTAGGAGTGGCCCATACCGTGTCACCAAATAAAGATGTCTAAGTACTCTCAAAACTTAAATGTCGATAGATCAGCCACAATGAGAAATTTAAGTATCTTTAATAATAAATAAAAGAACAAGAAAATACTCAGTATATATTCACAGTAACATCAGAGTTCAAAATCACAGGAAATATATAAAACAACTTTGCAGGACAGTCTCAATTATATAAAGAAAAATATCTAAACTAAGCCTTGCTATAGTCCTGACTATATATAAGAGAATTATACTGTTCCCTAGAAACCTACTTCATCAGAGCAAGGTAGATGTGGTGAGTGGTTCTTGTTAGGTCCAAGACAGAATACAGAATGTTCTGTCCTCTAAGAGTCTTCTCAAATTAATAACTCAGACATTACTGCTGGGATAGCTTGCAGAAAGACATCATTTCTTGTCATCTGCCTCTATCCCAGATGAAATCCCCACTGCTGGAAACTGGCAGAATTTAGCATCTACCTGTGAAAATACATAGACCTCAGATCTTTGTCAGATGCTGAAAGTCATAAAACAATTACATTCCTCCACATTTCAAGACTAGTAATTAGTCCACTGTAGAGGCAATACAGAAAGCTCCCTAGTACAGCCATTAAGCCTCTGGCCTAGCCTGTAAAGTAATTTAATTTTAGCTATGTTTCTGAAGTTAACCTTCTGTATTTTAGTTTCCACTGTGAAAATATATACATTTAAATAGTTACAATAGTGCATGTACATTTATGTTCTCTTTCGGCAGTGCACACTGTGGTTACATTTTAAGCACAGACACTTTATAAAATACCTTTTTAACACACATGTCTGCACAGACCAGTTTGATATACACCTGACATACAGTTCTAATACAGTTGTAACACAAGCATCTTATATAGATCATGTTGATATCCACAAATGACATATAATTATTTACAAAATTCCAGACAGATGTGTTGGCAGTATCCCACTTCCTTCACTGCCCCCCCCCTTCAAAGACTAAATCTAGTTTTTCAAGTGACCCCTGATAAACGTTGCTTGAGAGGAATAAGCATATCAGAGAATACATTACCCCATATCCTGTCTTGAGATTCCAACTTACTTGGCATTGCTGACCCCGGTAAAGTGCTGCACTGTCATATCATATGCCTGCGACCCTAGGGTCCAGCAGAGTAATTTGGGATTTTTTTTGGCTGGCTACCTGTAGCCATATCTCCATCTCAGACTCCTCCTGCCTCCTACTGTAAATACTTAGCACCAGGGCCTCCCTATTATGGTAAGGTTTCATCATGTTAACATGGTATAGTTTTCCCCCTGCCTCCTGTCTAGCAGTTCTACATGTAATTAACATCATTGACCTTTCTTACCACCTTGGAGGATCCTTCCCAAGCTGCCTGCAGCTTGTTGTGTCTGACAGGAATGGGAACCATAACCTGCTGCCCCACAGAATACTCTCTAGCTCGAGCATTCCTATCATACCAGACCTTTTTCTGTTGTTGGGTATTGGCCATGTTGTCCTGGGCCAAGCTCATGAGTTCTCTGAGCCTTGTACTGAGGTTTAGGACATATGCCACAACAGAGTCCTAGTTGAATTCACACTCATCCTCCCACTCATCACAAATCAAATCTAGGGGTCCACTCACCTTATGCCCATACAACAACTCTCTGCCTAACTAAACTAACACAAAATAAATTATTGTGATATAAAACTCTGAATCTGTACCATGTGGCTGCTTGAGAGTATAAACACCTTCTTTAGTGATCACTGTTTACAGGCTACAGGAGTGCAATATCCACACCACTGAATCCCAATGTGTGGGTATCCCACAAGTGCCAACCAATAAATATGTGACAACCCACCACTGGACCAGCAATCAAGAGGCCTCAGTCATTACCACTGGCACCATTGGGGTAACATACAATGGGAGGATAACAGGTACACACAGTATTTCCAGATGCATCTCTCTGCATTAAGTGCAATTTCCCTTAAAAGCACACAGAGACCACAGTCAGTCTGGGGCTGGTTTCTCCCTCTTTTTTCAGATCCCCAGTAAGACTCCTCACTGGCAGCACTATAGAGTTGAGATCTCAGCTGAGGGGCCAAGCCAAGACCTCCAGCACCCTCTCTGTCCAACCAATGATTTGTGTCACTGCCCAAGTAGCTGACACACACACACACACACACACACACACACACACATGCACACACACTATTTAAGGTTTGATTTACACACACGCAAACACACACACACACACACACACACACACACACACACACACACACACACACACACACAAACACACACACACACACACATCTGGGAAAGACTGGAAAAGGTTTACAAGTTATGCATCCTTTTGCCCAGACTATAAGGTAGTTATCACTGCCACTAGCCACCCAGCCAACCCCTTATCAGCTACTTTAAGGCCCTAAACAAAGGGTGTCCAATCATACTGTGTAATATTAATATTAATACAAAAGGTAGTTTGACCAAGAGCAAGGCTATTAGGAGTGGCCCACAAAGTGTCACAAAATAAAGATGCAAGTACTCTCAAAACTTAAATATCTCTAGACAGATCAGCCACAATGAGAAGTTTAAATATATTTACTAATAAATAAAAGAACAAGAAAATACTCAGTATATATTCACAGTAATATCAGAGTTCAAAATCACAGGAATATTTAAAACAACATTGCAGGAGAGTCTCAAATAAATAAAAAATATCTAAACCAAGCTTGCTTTATTCCTGACAATATCTATGAGAATTATACTGTTTCCTAGAAACATAGTTCATCAGAGCAAGGCAGATGTGGTGAGTGGTTCTTGTCAGATCTAAGACTGAATACAGAATGCTCGGTCTCTCTAAGAAACTTCTCAAATCAATATCTCAAATATTACTGCTGGAATAGCTTGCAGAATGACATAATTTCTTGTCATCTGACTCTATCTCAGCTGAAATTCCCACTGCTGGCAGTTGGCAGTATTTAGCATCTACCTGTGAAAATACATAGATCTCAGATCTTTGGCAGATGCTGGAAGCCATAAAACAATTACTTTCCTCCACATTTTAAGACTAGTAATTAGTTCAACTTAGAGACAATATAGAAAGCTCTCTAGTACAGACATTCCCCAGGATTCATGAATGCTCCATTCAAGAAGAAGCTCTTCTTGCACAGAGTGTTCGGTGTGCGTGTAGAGCAGCAGCGCACCTTGCATATTCATGAAGGCAGGCTGCTGAACTGTCTACATGGACACAATCCATGTACGAGTGCAGGGGACGTGTCCATGCAGTGCACGGACAGTAAACATGCCCCTTGTGCTCAGAAAGTGCCATACAGCACTTCCTAAGCTAGACTGGCATAATATAAGAGCTTAGCTCTAATATTATGCCAATATTTCAGTGTCCGCGGACACTGAAATGTAAATTAGAGTATTTCAGCATCTGCGGACACTGAAATCAAGCATGGCACTATGAAACCAATACAAGGGGTGTCTCACAGCCTCTGTGACACACTTCCTGTATTGCTAAAGCACTGTATCACACTTGTATATCCTGCAAAAGCAAGAAATGTGTGCAAATGCACACATAACAGGGGATAAATCCCCAAATGTACAGAAGCACAACCACAGTACCACAAAATAAATAAAGCCCATACTGAACATGTCATGCATCAGCATGAAACATGCACAGAATCTTGAAATACCAGTCACTGTCATTATATCACAAACACAGTCCCAACTAGCTGTCACAATACCACAATACACACCCTTATAACCTACAAAATAATAATATACCTTTGTTTTTAATGCCCTAAGAGATGTTTAAGTGTAGCTAAGTGGGTGTGTACATTACAGCTTAAACATCCCATAGGAGCTAAATGAAAATAGACAGGTAAATACCCAAGCCAGAATAGTTCAGTGGTTATAGTTGTAGCTTTACATGCAGGCATTCACAGTTTGAGTCCCAAGACAGGTAGCTTATTTTATCATGTGAAAGTAGAGTTAAATTTATTTTAGTAAACTTAAATTATGTAGCAATTATTTTTTGTCAACCAGGGTAGTGTAGCAGTTCCAAAAGTGAGATGTCATTGTAGAAAAGATGTGAAACCCACATATAAACACATGTGCCTCATACAGTATAGTGACACAAGAATATAATATAATGAAAGCACATAGGGAGATGTCATTGAAGGTAAATATAAAATTATAAATGTGTATGTAAATATTTATTTTATGAAGAACAAAATCACCACACCAACTATAAAAACCAGGAAACGCTAAAAAATGAATTAATAACCATCCAAAACACCACTATACTCTCCCAAAAACAAAATATTTAAAATAATTTAATAGTATTTAGCGCTTTCATCTCATTAAAGAGACTTCATCAGAAAACACACTAGTACATTAAATTCTCCATTTAAATAAGCTTAATCAATAACATCATGATTTACATCATCAAATTTAAAACCTTCCACATAAAATTAAAGGGATAAACCAATAACATATTAAATGCATTGAAATACATAAAAATACATACAATACAATACAGTACCCCTATTAATAAATACTATAAAGATAAATAAAAATTCTTTGCATCAAAATGTATTCTAAAAACTTATAACTTATTTGCTCTGTCCATTAACATAGGAACAATGGATATAGTGTCATTTAGACCAGGTGGAAACATAGCAGCTAATTTTAGCTGCCACTGTGTTTCTTTTTTCTTTAAAATATTTTTCAAGTCACCACCTCTAGGATTCAGCCCCAACCAAATTGCCAATTCTTTTAATACTTTCTTTACAGACACCATTCAATCTTTGGCCAATCAGCTATCCACTAACACTAAATCTCATTCTAATATTATCCCTAATAGTCCCCCAACATTTCAATTCTAACCCGTTCCTACATCCTTTGTCTGCACCCTTATCAAAAAAATTAAACCCACCACCCTCTCTGCTGATCTATTTCCTGGAGAATACCTGCAAAAGGCAGCCAATGCCATAGCCTACCCCATATCCATCCTCATTAACAGAACTATTTCTGAAGGAACTATTCCAACTATTTGGAAAATCTCACATGTTATCCCCCTGCATAAATGTGGTAATTACAAAGACTTTTCAAACTATAGGCCCATAGCCATATTATCCCCTCTGGCTAAAATCATGGAAAAGTGCATTCATAAGCAACTACTAAACCACCTCCTAGCAAACAACCTATTAGCTACCTGCCAACATGGATTCCGACCATTTCACAGCACCTCTTCTGCTCTTCTTTCCTTCACAGATGTCATTAATAAAAAACGTAATAGTAACACTCTTTCCTCAGCCCTCTTCATTGATCTGTCAAAAGCCTTTGACATGGTCAACCACCAACTACTCATAAACATACTTGGCAACTTCTCACTGGATCCATTTGCTATTCAATGGTTCCAATCCTATCTAAATAATAGGCAACAGGCTGTACTATGGGAAAACAACTTGTCTTCCCACTTACCAATTGCCCTTGGAGTCCCTCAAGGCTCCATATTGGGTCATCTCCTCTTTTCTATTTTTACTAACGACCTACACTCTGTATTACCTCAAACCACCTGTATCCAATATGCAGATGACTCTACACTAATATGCTCAGCCTCCTCACTTTCACAACTGCATTCCCTTACCCAAGACACATTTAACACAGTAGAGAATTGGCTCCTTCAACGATGTCTCATCCTGAACCCCAAAAAAAAAAAAACAAAAATGCTACTATTTACTCCCACCCGCAGAGTCCCCCCACTACATTTTACAATCATATCTAGCAATGGTACAATCATATCTCCAGACTCTACCACAAAACTACTTGGATTACTAATTGACAACCACCTGACCTTTGAGCCACATATTAACAACACTATAAGAACAGTAAACAAAAAACTAGGCTCCCTTTACAGGATCAAACCCTTTCTTACCCCACTAGCAAGAACCACTATTGCCCGGACTCACCTTATCTCAACCCTGCTATATGCTTCCCCAATCTATACCAAACTATGCAAAAGCAATCTGAACAAGCTGGCTAGCTCCTACAATAATATTGCCAGATTTGCAACTGGTTCTGCCTATAGAACCCATCATTGTAACAATCTTAATCAACTAGGGTGGTTAGAATTGCCAAATCTTATCCTATCAAACCAGCTAACTATTGCCTATAAGATACTGTTCCATCCTACATCTGCTCCAGTACTAACAAATCTAATCACCCCCTACAATAACCTAAAAACCCTGCGCTCTTCAAACAAAATAATGATAAAGATATGTAAAACCAACAACCTGGCAGGAGATTCTTTATTCTCTAACACAGTGGGTAAAACCTGGAACTCCCTCCCTACTGATCTTACCTCCCTACCTTCTACTACCCTATTTAAATCAAAGCTCAAACCATACCTTAAATCACACTGGCTATGCCCCTGTGCAAACCCAGACTAACTTCCTTGACCCTATTCTTCTCACTCACACAAAACTAGTTATTTCCTTTTCTATTAACATCTTTGTCTGTAAAACCAACTGAAAGTTCAAGTAGTGCTCAATGTTACTTACCTACTGTTTTTGGTTGTATGTATATCCAAACATGATTTGTTAGCTTAGAATACTTTTTCCTTACTCTTAAGCTAAAATGTATTTACTCTTAAGCTAAAATGTATTTACTAGTATTCTCCTAGCTAAAATGTATTTACTAGTTAAACTTGTTAAATCTTATAAAGTACTTATGCTAGCGTGATCTTTTTCTTGAATGTGGAGCTTTTCTCCCCGGGCCTCCACTGAAAATGGATATGTATTCAGTTGGACTAGCCCGGTCAACAAATGTAAAATAAAATAATAAATAAAATAAAAATAATGTCCAGAATCCCAAACATAAATTTTACAAACCCCATACAGGAAAGAGAATGCTTCTATAGAGCATTGGTTAATTTCTTATTTTTCATATCATTATTGTGTTCATAAACTCTGTTTTTTAACATGCATTCTGTTTTACCCACATAGAAGTGGATGCATGTCATACAGACTGCCAAATATTTCAACCCTGTAGTGCTACAATTCCCCTTCCTAAATAATACTCTGCTCTTCAAATTATTATTCAAAACTATACTGTCTAGCTTAATGATATAAGGACATTGTAGCAACTGCCTCATGTACACTAGCTCTCCTTTCTTACCTCCCAACACTCAGACTTGTGAGAGATGTACTTATATATATGCAAATTGGAAGTCACACACTGTTCAGTCAAGACTGGAATAGCTGGTCAAGAGGAGAAGGTCAACACTTGCACCACACCACATGGAATACATAGCCCTCCAAAACACACACTGTTTTGAGTCTGTCCATATAGGACAACTGTTTAAGGCCTAGGATCATCTTTGTGAGGTATGTTTGCAGTCTCCCCAGTTGTTGCAGGTGTCTAGTGAGGTACACGTGAAATGGGGCATTGTACTCAATGACTGGCCTAATGAGGGAAGAGTAGAGGGAGATAATGACCTCTTTCTTCCTGGATGCAAAACCCTTAGTAATGAAATGTGCCACATAGAAGAACTTTCTGACCACAGTGACAATGTGGTGGTCAAAAGAGAGGTTGCTGTCAACCTGTGTTCCCAGATCTGTTATAACACCTTCTGTGTTCAGTGGACTATCATCAATGTGGTAATTCATAGGAACCAGATTTTTCCCAAAGGGGATGACGACACAATGTTTGTCATTGAGCTTAAGGCCATGGTTCTGACACCAGTTGTTGGTCTCAGTGAGGCCTTTCTGTAGGATGTCAACATCACTTGTGGAGTTAATAATAGCTCCCAGCTTGCAATCATCTGTGAACTTTGTCAGTCAGAGTCCCTTTGTGTTGGTCTGGACTTCAGAGAAGTAGATAACAAATAGGAGAGGACACAGGACCGAACCCTGTGAGACTCAACTCTTGACATGTCGGCAGTCTGAGTTGGAGTCAGCTACTTTCACACTGTGGGTTCTATCTGTGAGCCAGTTTGCAACCCACCTAGTGATATAGGGGTAGATGCCTACCTTAGTGAGTTTGTCTATGATTCCTGAGTGGGGAATGGTATCAAAGGCCTTGGCCAGATGAAGGTAGGCTGTATGAACCAACTTGCCTTCATCCACAGCTCTGGTGACTGACTCAAAGAAGTCAACCACATTGAGATGGCATGATCTATCCTTCACAAAACCAAACTGTGTGGGATCCACAGATTGGAGATTCCCTATATCCTTGTTTTTTAGGTCCATGATGATGCGTTCCATAGCTTTGCATGTCAGACTTATCAGGCTAATGGGGCAATAGACTCAGGGTCTGTAATTGCTCCTCTTTTGTGGAGAGGGATGACCATAGCAGTGCACCATTTGGTAGGGACAAATCCTGAATTGAGGCTGTGGTCCCATAGAAGTTGTATTCTTGGCCATGGACAGTGCTGTTTTTACCTGTGCAGCAGTAATACTGGGTGCCTGGGAATCTACTGGTATTGTGATTTGTCATTTGGGGGGAGGGCTAAAGTTGGCACTGAATCTGTTGGCCAGTATATTGGCAATATCTGTTGACTCAGTGTAGGACATTGTGCAGTAGCTCAGAGCACATCTGGATATTGCTGTGGAGATTCTTTACATAAGTATAGTAGGCCTTATGGTTGTCTTTACTATTTTCTGCAATTCTGTTTTCATAACTAGCTTTAGAGGATTTGATGAGGCATCTCAACTTTCTGTTGAGGCTGATAAGGGGTTTTTTTTCCAGTCTTGGGGCTACACCTTATTCTGCATCGGTTTCCTCCTTCTGTTGTACAGTTTCTTTATGGCAGGGGACCACCAGATTGGCTTTCTTTTTTAGAGGAGAGCATCATGGTTTTATTTGGTATGGCGAGATCCATGCATTTGTGTACGTGATCATATAGTGCATTGGTGTATGATTCGGTGATCATGCAACAATTCTCCATTTGCATGGGTGACGTGAAGTTAGCCACCTCTATTTTTTCAGATCCCAAAGTTAGCTTTGGAGAAGTTTTTCATGGCGGTTTCCTTTGCAGGGGGGGGGGGGGGGTGAGAGGGATGTGGATTTCCAAGGTGATTATTTTGTGGTCGGATCTAACCAGGGAGGAGTTGACTATTGGTGTACAGCAATGGTCACCCATGTTAGTAATTACCTGGTCAAGGATATTGCTATCTCTAGCGCTGGTAAGAATGAGCTGGTCCAGGGCATTGGAGTTAATGAATTCCAGGTAACGTTGGGCAAGTGTATTGGTACATGAATAGCTTTCCCAGTTAATGGAGGTGTAATTGAAGTCATCCAGTATGAGAGTATTAGGTTGGACCCTAACATTCTCCAGGGTGCTTAGGAATGTGGAGTGTGATTCTTGAGACATGTTTGGGGACCTATAGCACGCTACAACCTGAATTTCTGTCTTACCCAATGTTAGCTACACCTGAAGTATTTCAGATGTGTTATGTTGGGCTACCAGTCTGTAGGTGTGCACATCTTTTATGAATATGGAAAAACCACCACCTTTGGAGCTTCGGTCAAAAAGGGTAACGAGACATTTACAGGGTGGTACACAAATCAAAATGGTATAACCCACACAGTATATGATTCTCACATTCACACACAAACAGTTGCCAGTGCTGAGATTAGCACCTCTGCCTATCTAGTTATTTCTACTACAGTGTTACACACTTATAAGATGCGCCACAGAGCTTACATGATTTTTTTTTAGTCCCAAGGTACTTGTAAGGTGAATGACATCAGCAGACCTACTAAAGTAGTGTGATGGGACAATTACAGGGTGGTACACAAATCAAAATGGTATAACCCACAAACCCACACAGTATATGATTTTTTCTCTCTCTCTCTCACACACACACACACACACACACACACACACACACACACACACACACACATACACTTGCCAGTATTGAGATTAGAACCCCACCTACCTAGTTATGTACACTATAGTGTTACGCAGTTATCGCATGCGCTACTGAGCTTACTGGGTTGACACCTGGACAAAGGTGCTGATAACTGCACAGCTGAGGTGAACTGATACAGGTGCCAGAAAGTCTGCCTTCAGTCTTTCCGTTAGATCTTGCTAGTTGTTTCTTTACTGCAATTCAAATAGCCTAATAGCTATGCAATTCAAACGGTTTATTTATCAGGTGTTCTAGCACACCTGAGAGCCATCAGCAGTCGCTGTTCCTCACAGAATTAGCTTCAGTACTTAGTAGTTATGATCACCCCTCCTGAAATGATTAAAGTGCAGTTCTCTGTGCTTTTGCCCATTAACCTTGTGCATTTGGGCATTCTGAGGCACTGTTGAAACTGCCTCTTGTACACAGACAACTCTCTCCTCTAAACTCACAATACTCAGACTTGTGAGAGATACCCCTATATCACCATATTGGAATATGTGCAATCTCCAGCAAAGACTGCACTAGCTGGTCAAGATGAGAAGGGTCAACACTTGCAACATACCACATGGAACACATACTCCTCCAGAACACACAGTATTATAGCTCTTACATACAAACAATAACCACACACCCACCTTCACAGTGACACTCGATAGACATTTACCCAAAACAGTGGAGACCACCAAGACAGACACACATTTGACCACCACAACACAGCACAAACCACAGGACACAAATTTCACCTACACAGTGTGCCCCTCAACCTAATCCCCAATGGCTAAACACCTTGCCTGTTACGGTCATCATAGTTGACTTAATTGTGAGGCAGCTAGATGTGCCACTCACTGGTTTGAACATGGAGGAGGTAACAGTCAGCATTCTGTCAGAAGCCAGAAGCCAGCACATAATGCACCCATTCAGGTCACTCCACAACAACTACAATTATCACTCTGTCAATGTCCATGTGTGTGTGGATGACCTGAGATGCACATCCATGGTCTGTGTGAAATGAGACATGGTGGAGCAATTAGATTATGTGTGCCAGGCAAATATGGCAGTAGCCCTGAGCAGTATACTACTGTCACCCTGAATGATACCACAGTACAAACAGCAAATTATTGACTTCAACAATTGGCTTATGTGTCTGGTGTCACTGTCATGGGAACCAGTATCTGTCTGCTTGGGATAACAAGACTGACAGACTGACATAGCTTGACACAGATGGCCTGCATCTGTCACCACTGGGGTTCCAGGTACTGGCTAAGTGTATTGCCACACCTATAGTCACTTTTTCAGTGGTGACCCAGATCACATTGCCACTGTAACAGCTACACATATATGCAATCAGTGGGTCATGCTGCTCAACAGTAGACATCTACATCTTGAGATGAAGCCACTCACAGCACTTCTCAAAATGGTGGACATTGCCATTGTGCTGTAACAGAGACCTGTTTTGCGGCAGCAGACAGCACCCCTGCACAGCCAGCCTACAACTCATTCCACACCTGTCAGACCCAAAACATGGGCCACAGCTCCAAAGGCAGTAGTGTGGCCATATTGATAATGGATATGCACACATCCAGAGTACTATCCCAGTATAATGCATCTGACGTACAACAGGTACAACTGACACTGGGTGATAGTGCAAGCCAGGTCTTAGCCTGCTATTGGTCCACATCCATGTACGTAGACTCTCAAGCCACATTCCTCAACACCCTGGAATCTATCAAGGTCCAACCCAACACTCACATACTAGGGGAGTTCAACTACCCCTCCATCATGTGGGAAAAATACTCATTCACCAATACACTGGACAAACACTTCCTGGAATACATTAGATCCAATGCCCTGGACCAGCTCATACTGACACTCAGTAGAGGAAGCAGCATCCTTGACCTGTGTTGATTACCAACATATGGAGCCATTGCGTGACAACAGTACTCAATTGCTACCTGGTCAGATCAAACATAGAGTAATCACCATGGTAATCCACATCTCAACCACTATCACTGCAAAAGTAACCATCTTGGACAGCATCTCCACAGCTGAGTTTGGACTCATAAGAATAGAGGTGACTAACTTCACAGTACCCATGCCAATGGAGAATTCCTGCATGACTGCCAAATCATACACAAGTGCACTGTACAAACAAATACATCAATGCATGGAACTAGCCATACTCAAGAGAACCCTGACATGCAACTCTGAACACTGGAGGCCAATCAGGTGGTCCCCTGACATTAATAACCTGTACAACAGAAGGAAGACACTGTTGCAGGAAAAAAGTTGAATTCCCAAGAGTGGTAGAACACCCTTATTAGCCTCACCATCAACTTGAGATCCCTCATGGAATCATCTAAAGCTGCATATGATGGCAGAATTGCAGCAGACACTGACAACAATCACAAATACTTTGCCAGTTATATCAAGAACCTCCACACCAATACCCAGATGTGTTCCGAGTTATTGCACAATGTTACCTCCTATACTGTGCCAACAGATATTGGCAACATTCTTGCCAACACATTCAGTGCCAGTTTTACCCCTGTCTTCCCCCAGGGGAATGCTCAGAATGGAAGAGGAATGCCAGCCACCCAGGGGTACTCATCCCAGGTTACACCTGCATTATCCACAGGTGAGAATACAGCTTCCAAGGGACCCAACATAATCCCAGACTGTGTTCTACGTGAACTACAGAGAAACCTGGCAACACCTCTGTGTGCTCAGTTCAGTCACAGCCTCCTCTCAGGATGTGTCCTTCCCAGATGGCACACTGCTACAGACATTCCTCTCCATAAAGGTGTGGGAACTACAGACCCTGGGAATTATCAGTCCATTAGCCTTATGTGTGTGATATGTACAGCTATGGAGTGCATCATCAGGGACCTGAGAGACAAACATATAGACAGTCTCCTAACTCTGGACCCCACACAGTTCGGCTTTCTGAAACTGAGATCATGTCTGCTCAACCTGTTTGGCTTCTTTGAGTCATTCACCAGGGCTGTGTATCACAGCAAGGCACTGCATACAGCCTACATCAATCTGGCCAAACCTCTTGATACCATTCCTCAGTCAGGAATTATAGTTGAACCTATCAAAGTAGGCATCAACCCCTATATCTCTAGGGCGGGTTGCAAATCGGCTCACAGATAGAACACACAGTGTAAATGTAGCATGCTCCAAGTCAGACTGCCTGCCAGTCATGGGTGTAGTTCCCACAGGGATCAGTCCTGGGTACTATCCTGTTCAGCATCTAGTTCTCAGGATTCCAGGCCAACACAAAGAAACTCTGACTGACCAAGTTCACAGACAAGTGCAATGTGGGAGCCATCATTAACTCTACAAATGATGCAGGCTTACTTCAGAAAGGCTTCACTGAGACCACTGACTGATGTGGAAAACATGGCCTGTAGCTTAACACCACAGAATGCATCATTAGCCCTTTTGGTAAAATCTCAGTTCCCACTAAGTACCACATTGGTGGGTGCCCACTGAACACTGTAGGTGTTATTAGAAAACTGGGGACACAGATTGACAGGAACCTGTCCTTTAACCACCACATTGCCGCTGTGGTTGGGAAATCCCTCTATGTGGTGCATGTCATTATCAAGGGTTTTGCATCCAGGAAGAAAGAGTTCATTATCTCTGATGTAATCTTCCCTCATTAGACCACTCATCACATATAATGATCCATTTGGCATGTACATCAGTAGACACCTGCAACAGCTGGAGAGGGCACAGTAGTACCTCACAATGAGGATCCCAGGCATTCAATACCTGTCCTACACAGACAGACTCAAAAGACTCCAGCTATTCTCTGTCTCTTGTTACCTATTTAGAGGCGATCTCGGCTTGACTTAAAAAGCCATGTCTGACCCAGCTTTTTTAAAACTGCTACATCTAAACACATCCCAATCTCTCTGCACCACACACTGCAGGGAAATCGACCTCATTGCCACAATCAACACATGTTTGGGACAGGTTCATCACCGAGAGACTGGAAATATCCTGGAATAGACTTCCCATACATGTCAAGCAAAGCACCTAAATGACCCCGTTGCAGAGAGATCTTGAGTGGATGGGTAATACAAAGTTCATCCCATAGATCAGTACAGTGGCTCTACTTGTTGGAGGCACTGGTAACTAATGTTGGGTGGCACAATGGTAGGGCATGTCTATGGCCTAGGCTTGTAATGGCTCCAAGGCCATTAGTCTAATACACAGCTATGTACATATCTCTCAATCTCTTAGAGCAAGACAGCTGGACAAAGCTATAAATAAAAGTGAGAGAAAGGCCCTAAAATAGGGAAATGTTTTACATATTGCTCCTACAAACTTAGAAAGTGCATAAAATAACAGGTTTGGCATCAGCAAGACTTGTCTGAAGGTTATAAAGTCTGAAACTCAAATGTCTGTCATTATTTTCTAACTTCGATCTTTACTGATTTACCATTACTTTGTCAAAAAGGCATAAACTTGTCCGAAATAGACCAAACATATGAGGCAGACGTCTGGACATTGTTCATAAATTTGTACAGTTGAGAGGTATGCCTATGTACCTATAAGGGGGGGGGGGGTGACATCAGCATGACTGATAAAGTAGGCCAGTGGGTGGGTAACATATCAAAATACTTCTTCATACAAACACACATACCCCACAAACACATTTGCCGGATCTAAAAATAACACCCCTGCTTATCTAGTTCTTTGTTCTACAGTGTTACACAGTTATTGCATGCACTACAGAGCTTGTCAGCCTTACAAATGGCCAAAGGTGCTGATAATAGGAATGACATCAGCAAGCTGGATAAAGTAGGCTTGTGGATGTGAGACTTATCAAAATACTTCTTCTTGCAAACATACATACACACTCATTTGCCAGATCTGCGATGAGGACACCTGTCTATCTAGTGATTTGTACTATAGTGTTACACACTTATTACACATGCTATGGAGCTTACTGGGCTGACAGCTGGCCAAAGGCAACAATAAGGGGAATTACATCAGCAAGACTGATACACTGGGGCACTGGGAAGTGTTGTGGGTGTGAATGGCCTAAAACTGTTTCACCTACAAACAAACACACACACAAACACTCATTGTCACACACACACACACACACACACACACACACACACACACACACACACACACACACACACACACACACACACACACACACACACACACACACACACACACACCACAGACACACACACACACACACACACACACACACACACACACACACACGGTTTCCAGTATTGAGATTAGAACCCCTACCTATCTAGTTATTTGTACTATAGTGTTACACAGTTATTGCACATGCTACAGAGCATATATGGGTGATCAGTATGCAATAGTACTTCTAAGGTAAATGACATCAGCAGATGTTGTGAAATAGGGCAATGTGAAGTGTACTGAGTGGAAAGAGTCTCCTAATACTTGGACCTATGGAGACACACACACACACACACAGGCAGATGATGTGATAGTATAAACTCAACCTCAATACTGTTATGCAGTGGGGCTCACCTTTTATGCTAGCACATACAACTGTTTACAACTGGTATGCCACTGTCCACAGGAGGACATCAGTGTATGCCATTCAAGGTATCCATGTGTGTGACTCACTCTGTCTGAGTCCCCTGTGTCTCTTTCTGCATCACTGTCTGTCTCTCAGTCCCCATACCTATGTGTGCGTATGCTTGACATATGTTATCTGTTGCTCATATATATGTGTGTGTGTATCTGACACAACAGATGCAGATATATCACATATGGGCCACCTACAGCTACCTGAGGGTATTCCTGTCTGACGTGTGTGTGTGTGTGTGTGTGTGTGTGTGTGTGTGTGTGTGTCTGTGTGTGTGTGTGTGTGTGTGTGTGTGTGTGTGTGTGTGTGTGTGTGTGTGTGTGTGTGGGCAGTGGAGGTGTACATAGCTGTCTGTATCCATGGACAGATATACACAATACAGTCATATATTCTGATGAAGGTTCCAACATGTTCTGTGATTCTGTAAGTGTAGGAGCATGCCCAGTGTGACCTTCTATAGTTAGGGTGGGACTCCATTCCAAAGATAGGTATACTCCAGTTCAGGGTTTTGTGTGCTACAGCCATACTTCTCAGGAGTACACAGCAGTTTCGTTAGGGTACTTGTTTTATTTATCAGACATTTTCTGACATATCCGTAGAGTGTAACTGCAATGTATTGTGTCATTACCTAGTGCCAGACATCCTCAGATCATCACAGTGCTTTACCAGAGGAATACTAGTTGTATGATGCATAGACCAATATTATGAAGGCAGCTATGCACATTCTTCCCAGCAAGGCCATTTGCGAGGTGTGGCTACAGGCAGTGTAGTAATGACACACAGCTGTGTAAACAGTCCAGTAATCTGGTGATATACTGGCTGGGGATCTCCTGCTTGCGTGGTATCTTTTTAACCTGAGATTTCATATCCTTGTGTGTGCATACCTCTGACCTGTACATTTTTAGGCAGATTGTCCAGGTGTTTGGCTAGAGGTTTCATCCTTTCCACGTAAACATGTGTTTTTATGGCAAGTTAGTTACATATGATTAAAGTGTGATGTTACATGATAATACAGACATTACTGTTCCAGAATACATTACCTTCAAACCATTTCTGCTACTAAAAGCCCCTCACCCTACCAACTTTTTCAGTGTGTAAAGGCAATATTTACAACACATGCCTATCATTGTGCCTTTGTTCCACTTTAATTTCTGCCCTTGTCCAGACATCTTGCTGTCAGAGGTTGGGAGGTATGGGTGTGGGTACAGAGTGCATTCAACTGTGCAGGCATGTCCATTCTTTGTAAAGGTATACATAAGAAAACAGCATTATTGAGGCTGACCACTGGTAACAGTACCACAAAGCACTTATATTCACAAAAGCCCTGGCACCTCTGCTACACATCCTTCAAGATGTCACTATGTTTAGTATATTTCACATAGCACTGTGACTTCCAGGTATGTCAGTGGCAGAGCAGTGGGTGCCACTAACATGCATAACAGTTGGTACTGCAGTTATCTGAACATGGCTTTGTCAAAGGCAGCACTGTACCTAGGGCAGTACAAGACTACCACCGGGAGAACATGCTGACCAGATCCAGACAGTATTAACCACACATACACATAGATCATTGACCCTGCATATTGTAGACAAGCAACATGTTTTCATGTGTATTGGTACAGCCTTGCCAATGCGTGCTACGCTGCTATTTCCATGCATGCATATATGTTACTGCATGTATGTGGGCATATGGTAGGGCACACCTGTCAAATGTACACATTTGCACAGACTGTGCTGATATTTTCTTTACATTTTGGTTTCATTTACCATACTATAGTGCCCTGTCTTGGGAGTGAAGGCATATCAGTACAGAAGCCAGGTCAGATTGTACTGGCATACATTTGAGTTTCAGACTTCTTACCCTTCATGACCTTACTGCAACTGCGGGTCGTGTTGTGCTATGACTGGTTGAGTCTGTAGGGGGTTAATTCAACATTGCCACCATTTGTGTGCTTTACCAGACATTTCTCTGTGGTTTTCTACATCTGACTTACTATGTTGTTGTGAGGGGTGGTTATGGGACCCCCACACTGACATCCATGCCTGTGACCTATGACCCCCCAGTTAGTTGTCCCTACAGATAAACTGCAGTAGGATTTGCCACCTTGGGTACTACTGCATAGTGTATGGAGGCCAGTTTTGGCCAGCCATTTCCTGGTGTCCCACATAGCTGTCAGTTGTGTACAGCTATCCCAGTAGGCCACCTCATTCCCTTGCATGCATGCAGCATTACCATGGATGTGCAAGCAGAGCATACTATTCATTCCTTTATTGTTAAGATGACTGACATACCTTGTGCTTGCATTAGTTGTGAGGATGGTGCTTGAGGGCCGCCTATGTTGGATGCACACAGTACACTGTCTATACATGGTAAGTTACAGGTAATGTAATGTGTGTGTCATTCATTTTACTGTGTGTGCAAGTCAGAGTGAGGTATCAGTCCTTGGGGTCCCTACAGTGTCAATGTGTGCTATGTGTTGCCTCTTTGCCAAGGCTTGAGCATACTGGGCACATCTCCACCTGCCTATGGGTGTAGGCTCAGAGGCCTCCTCCTGTGAGTCCCTCTGTGCCTGTGGGGACCTTGGCAATGGTGGTGGGCTGTGTGGCCCTTACCCATGCTATTCCTGCTGAACATGTTTCCACAAGATCATATTGTGTAGCATGGCACATACTATGAACATGTGTGCACATGTGGCTGGAGAGTACTGCAAGGTTCCACAAGATATGTCAAGGCAGTGGAACTGTGACTTGAGCATCCCGAACACACACTCTGTAATGATCCTGGTTTGTGCATGTGTCTCATTATGGTGTTCATGTGTTGGTTTGTGTGCATTTCTGATGGGTGTCATCATCCATGGCTCCAGTGCATAGCTGACATCCCCCACCAAATGGCCATACGGGATGCCCCCACTGGAAAATGCCTGGTACAGCTGTGATGAATGCCAGATGTGGGAGTCATGATAGCTTCCAGGGCTGCAAGCACACGCATTCATAATAATGCCCTGGGCATTGCACACAACTTGTCAGTTGATGGAGGGGAACCTCTTGTGGTTTATGTAGACCCTATCCTGTTCACCGGGTGGTGCTTTGATGTGGATGTGCATGCAGTCTATGGCACCCAGTACCTCCAGGTATTGTGCTACATGGTGGAGAAGATGCATATTTCTGGTTCACTTCTCATGAGTGTTGGGGAAGTAAATATGCTCACCGGCATGTGTTAGCATGGTGTCCAGGAAGTGGTGGAGTACCCTGGATGCCTGGGAGACGCTCATTATGTTCCCAGTAGGTCTTTGGAAAGTACCTGTAGCTAGAATTGTTAAGGCTACACATACCTTGATATCCACTGGGATGGGTTCCTTTCTGTTGGTTCTAGCTCTGAGATGAGGCCGGCACAGCTCAGTGATTTGCTGAAGTATGTCTCTGTCCACCCTGTAGCACTCTACTATCTCCAGATCATGTAGCCCCTGGTAGGTTACCCTGGGACTATACACTCTTCTCCTCCTCCTTGGTCTGTGGCAGTTGTCAGCATTATCCCCCTCTCTGCCATCAGTCTCTAGCACATACTGATCTTTCAAAGCAATGGCAGCCCCTAACACTTTCCAAGTTAAAATTCCCCTGCATGTATACACCAATGGTGCAGAGTTTGTGGGAAAAAAAAACAGGCTGTAAGGTGTTTCCATACTTTATACTGTTATACTGCAGGTGGTGCCTGTATGATTGGCTGACTATGATACATTCCAACTGCCACCTATATTACTCATGGCTTTGATTTGGCCACTGTGAGTGTTAGAGGCATTAATGGTAATTTGTGCATGATTGCCTTTATTCTGCTGTTGCCCTTTTTGTAATGAATTGTTACTTACATCTCCTTCCATTTACAGCTATGTGGCCACCTGCCAACTGTATTATATTTGCATGGCCCATTCTGAGTTGCAAGTATCCCATTGTAGTGATTTCTACTTCATTTTTCCTTTATTTTATGCTGTTGCCCCTTATTTTTTTTATTTTGCACATCCTCCCATATTCAGCTCTGCAGCCAACTGCCAGCTGTATTATATTTGCATGGTCCATTCGGAGTTGCAAGACTCCCATAGTACTGATTTATACATCATTTCATCTTTATTTTGTGCTGCTGTCCTTTAATTTTATTTTACATGTCCTCCCATCTTCAGCTATGCAGCCATCTGCCTGCTGTATTATATTTGCATGGCCCATTCTGAGGCGTAAGTATCCTATAGTAGTGATTTTTACTTCCTTTCTCCTTTATTTTATGCTGTTGCCCCTTATTTTTTATTTCACATGTCCTCCCATTTTCAGCTCTGCAACCATCTGCCAGCTGTATTATTGAGTGCTTTCACTGGCCCATTGTGGGTTGCAGACTCCCATATTGCTGATTTGTACTGCGTTTCCCTTGTTCGGCTACTTCCTTTGCCTTTTCCTATATCCTTCCTCTTTGTGCTTGTAGGTAGTGTAAACAGCATGAAATGTCCCTCCCCTGTGCATGAACATGCTCTTCAGTTCATGGAATAAGAGTAAACAGCTTCAAACATGCCCCCTCGCTTAGCTATGCTAAGCTAACCTGACACCAGCCAACAGAGCTCCAATGTGCTTCCAGCAAGCATGACACACCCCCTTTTCATATTCCTTGCTTCTCCTGCCTACATGATCGTGTTAGAGCACCTACATGGTTAGGTGTAGTCAAAATTTCTGAGAAACTTGTGATTCAGTATAAGTCCCCTCATCAACATACCTCACTGCCTTAAGCTCTAGTTACTGCACTAATCACAAGCCTTTCCCCTTAGCAGCCACTGTTCCCTGCCAATGTTTACTTTCTGCATGCCATTGACTGTACACCCCAATTTTCCTTCCGAAATAATAAATCCTTGAAAAGACACTTATGTTATAAGACTAATGACACCCAGGGAACTACCACATCTGATAGACTAGGGACATATAGCTGCAGGAGGTGCACAGCCTGTACCTATATTCACAGAGGTGCAGTCTTTGTACACCCCACTTTAGGTTTTCACATTAGTTGTAACTTCTATTCTGATTGTACAACAAAGAATGTTGTTTATTTTTGTTATTGCACAGAATGTTACTCTTTTTATATAGGTAAAACTAATCGTTTATTTAAGGAAAGTGTCCTAGAACACCTCAGAAATATAAGAAATTGTAAAGAGAGTAAGGCCTTAGCCATGCATGTTAAAAAGGAAGGTGTCAGTCATACGTTTAAGTTTCTAGTTTTAGAGATTGTTAAAATGAGTATGAGGGGAGGTGATGTTAAAAATAAAACCGACACGGCTGAGCAGAGGTGGATAATGCAGCTTAATGCTGACAGACCTCCTGGTTTGAATAGCAGGATGTCGCTTAAACCCACCCTCAAATCAAGGAGTTTGAAACATTGAATTTATAATATTCTGAACACAAATTTCATATTTTTTTGTTATTCTTTATAAGTATAATGCATGTGCCTATTAATTTCTGACTTGTAGGTTGGTCATATATGTGTGTGTATATATATTTCCTAGATGTATATATGTATATAGATATATTTTTTATAAGCATTTTCACAAATGTGTATTTACCCTTTTAAATTTTTTCAAGTGTTAATTAGTATCTCAGTGATTGGACAGTTTGTATTGCATCACGAATATAAAATGGGTAAGTTTGATTTTATATGTAGTCTGATGAAGCAACTGTTATTGGTTGTGAAAGTGCTTACTTCTCTGCTATCGAAGATTAAAGTTTTTATGCAATTGTACTGCCGTGTATAACCAGCATGTTTCTACATTCAGGTAGTGTAAACAGCATGAAATGTCCCTTCCCTGTGCATGAACATGCTCTTCAGTTCATGGAATAAGAGTAAACAGCTTCAAACATGCCCCCTCCATTAGCTGTGCTAAGCTAACCTGACACCAGCCAACAGAGCTCCAATGTGCTTCCAGCAAGCATGACACACCCCCTTTTCATATTCCTTGCTCCTCCTGCCTACATGATCATGTTAGAGCACCTACATGGTTAGGTGTAGTCAAAATTTCTGAGAAACTTGTGATTCGGTATAAGTCCCCTCATCAACATACCTCCCTGCCTTAAGCCCTAGTTACTGCACTAATCACAAGCCTTCCCCCTTAGCAACCACTGTTCCCTGCCAATGTTTACTTTCTGCATGCCATTGACTATAATGGCAAAATGCAGAAAGTTGTAATAATGAGAGCCCCCTAAAAGTTTTTTTTTTTTTTTTTGACATGGTTTTGCATGCCAATGGCCATATATTTGACCACTGGCATGCATAACCTGATTAATGCATGCTTTCTGGAGTACTTACATGCCTCTGTTGTGTAATCTGCATAAATTTGTTTGGTTAGTAACCGAACACATTTCTGCAACTTACACTATTCCAGCACAGGGACATGCCACTTTGCTGGATTGGTAATCCATCTCATTTGCATGGTTTAGCATCCAACATGGCTTTCCATGCTGGAATAGCATAGGACCACTCGTGCACATCAAAACTGCACGTACCTAGATCGTGAAGGAGCCATTTTCCATGCAGGAGCGGCTATACTGTTCCTGCATGAAAATACTGCTTTGTGAATCCCGGGGATTATGTCTGTGGCCTAGCCTATAAAGTTATTCAATTTCAGCTATTTTTCTGAAGTTAACCTCCTGTATTCCAGTTTCCACTTTTAAAATATATACATTTAAACAGTTACAATAGTGCATGTACATTTCTGTTCAATTCCAGCGGGGCACACTGTGGTTACATTTTAAGCATAAGCACTTTATAAAATACCGTTTTAGCACACATGTCTGTAAAGACCAGTTTGATATACACATGATATACAGTTCTAATACAGTTGTAACTCAAGCATGTTATATAAATCATGTTGATATTCATAAATGACATATAATTATTTACAAAATTCCAGATAGCTGTGCTTGCAGTATCCCCCTTTCATCACAACTGTGATTTAGGGTTCATTCATTTCTCTTTATTTCTTACCTCAACAAAGACTATATAATTAATCAGCAGGTGCAGATATATGAGAAGTGGTCTTGACCCCATAAGGAAAGATCAAATAAAAGCTTTAATAACTTGTTTGAATGCTGTTTTCTTTTTTTATTATCATTGAACACTTATAGTCCTGTTCACTTGAGTTGAGTGAAAGTGCTTTCAATATGCCATACATTTATTATATCATAACCACTTAGACAAATGAACGCCCATGACCTTATTAAAGTCATTCTGACCTCATGGATATTTTAGATGAAGTATATTTTGATAATTATTAAACAACTCCTTCACCCATAGATAACCTCTTAAAGCCAAGCTTGACAACTACATATTTGTTCTGCTTATTCTATTAGTGGTAATATCTACAGTACTTACTTTTTTTCTCAGCCTTTTGAAATCTATTTTCATCATATCAACTTTATTAAGAAAAAGAAAAAAAACACAACAATATGGACAGTCAGACATGCCATCCAGTGTGTATATAAAAACAATAGCACAGTAAAAAATAGTGCACTATGCACATTGTAAATATATGAAGAACAGACATTGACATCCAGGAGCGAATAAAACAACCAAATACAAAAAAAAAAAAAAAAAAAAAAAATAGGCAATGCCATATACAAGGGGAGAAAGGTAGAAGAAAGGAAGAAAAGAAAAGTACACAAAAAAGCAATGGAATTAGCAGGGGCCAAATTTACAAGAGCAGTGAGTAAAAGACTTGTTCAAAGTTAAATAAAAATAAAAATTAAAGCAGCATCCATTTCCTCTGGATTTCTACTGGTATCTATGAAATACTGGCTTAGGGCTTCATCTTCTGCCTGATCACATATGTACTTGCACAAATCTGTGTTACTTAACTTATGGCAATATTTGAGCCATACATCTCCACAAGATGGTTCACACTTGAACTTCTTCTTTCTTTTATGAGCCTCTGTAGGAAGGAACTTGTACTGTGGAATCATTTGTGTAATTAAAAAACTTAAGCCCATCAATAGTCCTCCACTGAGAGGCTATAAAGGCTGATAATTGCAATAAATAATCTTTAGACTGTTTATTGAGAAACTACATTAAAGGGTAATATAAGATAAGGAATACTGTACGCAAACAGGGTAATGAAAACACGAACACCTCTTGCACTACTCTGGTAAATCAACCCCAGCACTCATAAACAACATCACATCTCCAGAACTTATGAAGATGGTCTGGAGAGCTATTGCCATAAGACAAACACACAGCAACTTGAACCCTTCTTGACATACTCTGAGTTGGGGTCCAATACCCATCCACATAGAACAGAAACACTTTCAAGAAGGGCCTTCTAAAGTAAAAAAATAAATAAAAAGAAGGGCCTTGTGAAGTCTGAGTTACCACAGGCATTAGCCTTCTCACCACTGCATTAAAGACCTCCTCATCTTTTACCACATGAGGGTGTATTATCATCTTGTATATATCTATGGTTTTAACAGGAAGATGGTCCAACATTTATTTGTTTTTATCCTCATGGTATCTAACAAGGGCAAATTGTCCTCTTATTAAACATGAATGAAAGATAGCATACCACAGTCTTATGTGTATTCAATGATCTGCATCTCTTAAGCACCATCTTTTTTGCACTAATCAAAATTATGTAAAATACATTTGCCCATTTAATTCACATACTATGTAATCTATGCAAGGAATCTCTTTACTTGTCTATAGATGTTCTCCTAGTAGAAACTTGACTACTCATAAACTAGAACTCCGTTGGCTGGAGGTAGCAGACCCCCAGATTTTCTCTGGTGGGAAAAAGTATACGGATCTTTGAGATATTGGCATGACCTCTAGATATAATAGCACCTTTTTAAATGCATGTAGATAGATTTCTCATGCTACCCAATGCCCCAAGGGGAATACATGCTTAAAATCTTGGCCTTTAGCATCAAATGACCAAAGCTGTGGCAAATTAAAAGCATAGGCATATTTTCTTTAGCAGGGGATCCTTAACTCCACATTTCTTCCAGAAAAGTGTCTTATCTGAGCTATAGCTCTATTTCATTTCCTTGCCCATATAAACTAATTCGCCACCAATGAAATTTTACAACAGACTGCTGGAGGATGGGGATGTGTCAGAATATATAGAATGGCTATGGGGGATCATGCACATCTTAATGAGAAAAACTCATGCCATTAGAGATAACCACAGTTTTTGCCATGCATAACCCCACAGGAACACCTTAGACCAGATGGGGATTAAGTTAAGAGTAACCATTTTATTGAGGTTTGGGTTTATCTTATGGGATATTACACCAGTTAATAAGCAATGTTGACATTAGTTCATAAAGAAAATAGCTGCAAGATTAGTAGTGTACAGTGTAGTCATATTTTTATTCAAGCACAGTCCAGACACTTATGCAAAGTCCTCTGTTAGAGATAAAAATTTGGTGATATCTACTTCAGTTAGATGGATATGACTGTTACAGGCAAAAACAGGGCTCTAGTCATTAAACTATGCAGAGATCATTCTACAGTGGTAGTGCCTAGATGTAATACCTTATTCAGGAGACCGACTGAAAGAAGAAGCAAGATAAAGAAAGTGGCACTCCTGCCTAGTGTCACTATAAAGATTAAAGTAGGGGATAAGACACATTTAATAAGCATCATAGCAAAAAGTGATAAGCATAATGACTGCATAGCCATTGCAAGATCAGATTGGAAATACATGCATTCTGTAAGCCTCCATAAAATGCCAACATATCATGTCAATGTCTTTTTCAAAGTCTATAAACATGTCTACTAAAGGCCTGGGACATTTTGAAGCTCATCAGTTTATGTACTTAGTTTTCTAGGGTGGTCAGTGCTTGATTTACCTTTCGTGCCTCAGCTTGAGTCAGCAGTATCATTTCTGGAAGTATATTCTCTAAACTGTCTGCAAAAATAGTTGAATATGTTAACATCAAGTTTTAATAGACCTATAGTTTTGCACTATAGCCAGTTCCTTGCTTAGTGTAAGCAATACAGTAATAGTAGATAAATGGGATGATGGATTTATAAAACTGTCTCAGCTTAGGCACAGAACAATTTTATTAGGTAGTGTTTTAGTTGGTCTGTCAATTCTTCGTATAGCTCAGTAATTAGGCCATCTAGTCATGGTGCTTTGTCAGTTGGAGATCCCTTAGTTGCCTAAGAGACTTTCTTGGGTAATCTGTCTTGCCAGATGCTCCCAATATTTTAGAAGGCTAGGAGGAGTTTAGTCTTTCTTAAAAAAAGATTGATTTTCTTCAGCCAGTCAACTGTTTCTGGAATCGTCTTTGCATATACAACCTCAAAGAAGTCTTGAGAAGGCTAGTTTATACTAAGTGAGTTTGTCTGGAGATAGGAGAAGCCCTTTGATATAATGACACCTATAGCTTGGTACATTTGTCTTTGTTTAGCCCTCATAGTCATTATCTTCTCTGACTTATTTTGGAATTCTCAAGAGTGAGTGGTCATGTTCTAAATGTAGTCATGCAAGGGAATTTGCCAGTAGGCTAAGCCTAGTATGGACTCATTTATATTCTTGTAATATAGTTTTATTGTGAAACTGAGAAGCAGTGCACAGTAAGCCTATCCTCCAGTTTGGCTCTAAGCAGATGCTGCTTTTTTGTGCCATCTATGTAACAACTGAGCTTTGGCAGCCTTACAGAGACTTTGTAGTTCTACCTTGCTAAACTCACACCATAATTAGACTGAAAGGAAGGATAAAGGATGTGACTGCAAAAAATTTGCCAACCCTTTTTGCAGATGTTTCCCAGTATTGTGAAAGTTGGATATCAAGGGGTATAATCTCCATGGTCTTTTGCTACTATCCATATTATGTGAGTCCCATGTTAATGCCACAGCAAAATTGTCTGTGCAAGGGGTATTGATTATCTCCAAACCTTGGATCCTTACAGTGGTCGTCTAGATGACTAACGACTGATCAAATAGACTAGTAGATCCCCCCAAAGAGTAGCATATGTGTACTGAGTCCCTTTGAGTGTAAAAGCCTCCACTCAAACATCAGTATAATTTCCCTGATGAATTTCTGCAAAAATATCTGTGTCCAGACATGCCCCTTCACCATGTGGCACCATTCTGTTATGAACTGAATCCAATGCCATGTTAAAGTCTCCAATTATCAAAGTAACACTTTTTTTAGATCTGTCATTGATGCCAAAAAAATCAGAAAATAGAAGAGAGACATCCACATTACATCTATACAGCAATGCCATGTTTTTCTATAACATGAAGTGCAGAGAAAAACGACCAAATTTCTCTACCATCTCCTACTTTACAAACTTCTATTAATTGCCAACTCAAGGAGAATCTCCTCATAGTTGCTATCTCTGCCCTTACTTGTAACACAGTTTATAAGAAATTCCTCCTGTTATCAAGGTATTAACTAAATTCCCATATTTCTTTAAAAGGTTGCACTCATGTAAGCCTCCAATATCAACAGTCACCTTTTTAACCACTGTCTAACCACTTTATGCTTACCTGGGGAATTATGTCCCCTAACATTAATGGGGTCTGTATTAGCTGAGAGAAAGTTCATTTATGCGAATACATAAACATTGACACGTATTGCACGAAACGGACTTATAGCAAACTTTCAAAACCACGATTTTGGAAATGTTGAGTTACCATGGTTGGCTCGTCTGTGGAATAGCTGTATAAGGTGTAAGGTTGGATAGTTATGGACTTTAGGGTTAGGGTGTGGGTTAAGTTAAGTGCATAGATAGGTTATGTATGTTAGATTTAGTGTAGGGTTAGAAGTAGGGTTTTGTTAAATGTATGTATGTGGATTATTTATTTTGTTTGTGTATATTTTCATAGGGGAAGTGTGCGGTAGTTACAGACCTTAGGGTTAGGGAGGGGTTAAGGATAGTGCATAGATAGTTGTGTAAGTGGGGTTTAGTGTAGGGTTAGAAGTAGGGTGTCTGTGCTTTACTTTAGGGTTAGAAGTAGGGTTTGATTAGTGTATGTATGTGCTTTATGTATTTTGTTTGGGTAGGTAGTATGAAGCAGGTGGTGGGGTTGGCCGAGTATGACAGTTCGACATTTAAAATTTAGCGGTTTAGTGCATTCGGGATATTAGCGGTTCGCGCAATAGGTGTCGGGTTTTAGTATTTGCTTAATAGTATTTACACTCTCGTAATATAGACCCCATTAATGGATACACATCTATACATCATAAATCTGTAATGCTAAAAAAAGAGACCATTCAACTTCCAACTCTATATTATGAGCCATTATACCTACTACGCAATTGCTTACTACATGTCTTGTACCTTAAGCAGCTGCCATTGTGAACTCCCCTCATCCATATACCTAGAATAAGGTAAGGGAAAAAGGGGAAAAAAGCAGCAGATGCTATCACCAGGCTGTATACTTAGCAGGTAAGAAGAAACTAAGCACATTCCCTGTATTAGAAAAAGTCAAGCAGGTAGCTTTTTAACCTTCTTGGGTCTTTTCTTCTCTCCCTGTCAAAAACGTCCCAATATCTTTCTTAAAAGATATCTTGATGGCCATTAGATATTTTCTGTCAAAGTTTCCATTCTTGCCCATGCCAATGTCAATGTATAAGCATTCCTCTTCCTTATCAATTAATTATCTGGGTGGGGGAGATAACTATTACTGATATCTGCATGTCTTCAGAGAAAAGCTTCAGCTACAAGATTTTCTAGGTCTTTTTGCTGGAGTAGACTGAGTGAGGTCCTTCATCAGTGGGATTTTCTTTATTGGTAAAAGAATGTTCTTTCTTAGAAGGAGAAACAAGTGCATAATATCCAGGCATTCTTCACCTTCAAGGGATCTCAACTGATTCCCAAGTGAAAGCACTGACATATGATATGCTAAAAGCTGATTCATTCCTCAATGCATCCATGAATAGCTTTCATTCAACGAAGTCAAGGGTAGCCTGCAGTGTGGGACAAGAATAATTTCAATTTTGTAACTTAATCTGCAAATTATTTGGGCATCTGGTAACATAAATGATGCACACAGGCAAAAGCACAATATTTCTTAATGGTATAAGGACCAAAGTCTTAAAGCAAGTGGACCTGGTCACCCATTAAGAAAAGTGGCTTACCTTCTTTTGTCATATGAGGAACATTATCCCTAACAACCTAGCTTAGAAGCTAAAAAAAAATGTCTTAGCAATGATCCCTTGAAAGGCCTGTGATCTCTCTCTACAATGATGGGCCCGGGGAATTGTAAGTTGAGACCCTTTGTCAGCTGATCTTCTAAAAATACAGATAGCTCTTCCCTTTCTACCCCTTTCAGGTGCCCAAGAAGGTGAATATTACATTGCTTCTGTATCTTTCCCATATCCTCAAACTTGTCTCAGAGTTTAGAAATTTACTTTTCCAATGAGGCTATCTTGCAGTCAAAGTCTAAGGTTCTGTGAGATTTATGCAGTAAAACGTCCTCCAGACTAGACAATCTTCTATTATGATCATCATATACTTGCTAGTAATGAATAAATACTGTTTTCAGGAAGGCAATAAGAGTCATAGAATTGTTTATCTTTTTAGTGAGGTTCAGTAAACACTGCAATGCTGCTTGTTCATCCACTTTCTCTCCTGTGATTGCTATGTGGTCAGATGACTTAGCCTGCTAAGTGCTGTTCATATAAGCAAGCAGGTGTCCATGATATCATATCCACAACAGCAATCCTTACAACCCACACAGGCTATGAATCTAAACTTATAAGGGAATGTAAAGCCTAGATGGAGATGTAAATAGGTAGAACACATTTTCAAAATAGGAAATAGAAGAGTCAGTTCAAATTATACAGGAATCAAGCTACTCAGCCTCATTTAGGAAATTCTATGTAAGTGTTTTGGAAATGAGATTTAGTTCAATAATTCAACCCTTGATTCAGGAAGAAAACTGATAAGCAGATCCTGACTATGGAAGAATGTATCATCACTTTACCCATGCATATGCACAGAAAGTAACTTTGTTAGTATTTCATTTTAACTGTGTTGTTAACTGTTAACTGTGATATTACTTCATTGTATCTGTAAAATCTCTGGAGCTTTTCTCCTCAGGTCTCCAGTGAAAATGGGCCACTGGCTCAGTTGGAGCAACCCAGTTAACAAATGTCAAATAAATAAATAATAAAATATGTATTAGGGGAGTCATGCGGAATGTGGATTCCATGTAATTTGTGGAAATGGAGACACCACATTACTATATACCCTACAGTGCTTGTGGAAAGTGTCAGAACAGTACAAGTTCCCATGGCAATAACTGCATTTCTTCTGCTAACGGTGTATTGGTGAAGCATTTGTTCTGTCTGCATTGTCACTGTTAAACCAGATTCTTTGTATATGTCTAACATGAATGTGTTCTGCCTTCCTGTTTTAGATATTTTCTGGACAATATTTAAAGATGTAGCTGAGGTAAGTAGAATATCACATTCAAAAATACAAGGATCGTAGCCTTAAATGACAGCAATCTGCAAAATGCACCAGAGTAGTTCACTGCTGAGTATGGAGTAGCTGGAAAAAATCAATACTTTCAGTTCTAAGATCATAATTCTCTCCTTGAAAATAATAGATTCCACTCTGTATTTGAGAAAGAGGCAGTGAAGTTATGTTGGAGTCTTGTCATAAGTGAGGGAACAAAGATCAAAAAATTGAGCATTAGATGGGTAGAGTGGTGCCAGTACTGTAGGCATTGTGCTAGAATAGGGTGATGGATCGAAAATCTACCATTACCACTTATTCATCAGATGAAGCTCTCAGTTTTGTTAGTCAGTCTATGTCCCTAACCATTTGCTTTACTTTATTTATCTGGATATATGGGCTCTCCCATAGAACTTTATCAGTCATGACCTTGTCTTGGAGAGCAACAGCAGAAAACGTAAAAAAAAAGATTTAGAGATAAATGGTACTAATACAATATGTAGTATTCAAATAATATAAGTGCAATACTTAAGAATCTATATAAAAATTTGTCAATAAAGGAGACTTGAATATTTAGTAACGTGGTGTCACAGAAATATTGAAGCATTTTGTATGAAATATTATTAATATATATATATATATATATATATATATATATATATATATATATATATATATATATATAAAACGCAATCTTAGCTTATAGTGATGCAGTTTTGCTTAGAGTACCTGATCTGAGTCTGCAATTGGTCATTGTTTGATCAGTGTTCTACCCACTAAACAACTTTAAATAAAATAAATGAAATACTGCCCACACAGATGGGATCACAAAAGTTACTAGAAGTGGTTATTGCAGCTAATAAGGGTTCCACCTGGGCCCTTTCTAAAGGAGTTATATCAGGTACAGCTTACTGGAAGTAGGTTCAAGAATAGGACTAAAACAAGCTGGAAAGAGATTATTGCCCAAAGACTGAAAAAAATGACTGCATATTTAACTGGATGAGCTAAGAATTATTGCATCAAATATGAAAGCCTGTACTATATACCTTGCTACCTCCAGGAATCTTAATGAAAATGCAGTTGAAAAACTTGAATACCTGAATATGACTAATCTATCTCTAAACAAAGTCATATAAAATAATGCAGTCTCTGTGCAGAAAAAAAAAAGTTTCAGATCATATCCACCATTTAGACTTTTCATAAGCTGTGTCAGCTGTTGCATTTGTGTATGAGTGTGTGTGCGTGTGTGTGTGTGTGTGTGTGTGCGCGCGTGTGCATGTGTTTGTGTGTGTATGGCCTGTAGAACATGAAATGATGATGAGATTTATATAAGTAATTTCATGCCATGTGGTTCACTTGCTTCCTACAGAATTCAATCCATTTAAAGGCCTCACAGACATTACGAAAAATAAAGTGTCTGTCACATTTATACACTGTACAGACAATACATGATGTCAAAAGTGAATAAATATTTAAATATGCGAGAAAATATATTTGTTTTCAATAACATGAAAGATTGCACATACTGAGCAGAAGAGGGCATACTTATTAACTTCCATACTATTCTCTTATGATTTTCTTTCCTTAATATTTCAAGATCACAAGAGTCTTAAAAAATCCCAGCAGTAGTTTCTTATGTTGTTATTAGCTATTATTATTCAACAAAGGTTTATACAATTTAGAATATGTTCTCTGGGGTCTATATCATTTAATTGAAAACTCATTTCAGTGAAGCTTAATTCATTGACACATATTCACTGAAAACTCACTTCACTGAAAACCCAATTCACTGAAAGCTCACTTCACTGAAAACCCATTTCACTGAAATTCATTTCATTGAAATGTGTATATGGCCTTTTCCCCACTGTTGTGCGATCTTGGAGTTAGTACATAAAGTAAGGGGGAGTGTGGGGGGCATAGCCCCCCACATATTGTAAATATTTTAAAGCATATAGATGGATGCATAGCCCCCCACATATTGTAAATATTTTAAAGCATATAGATGGATACTTACAAGTGTAATGAAAAATTCTTCCAGAAGACAACATATAACCAATTTATGTGGGGGACCTCACCCCCCACACCACCCCTTACCTTATATACTAACTCCAGGATCACAAAACAGTGGGGAATAGGCCATATATACCTTTCAATGAAATGAGTTTCAGTGAAATGGGTTTTCAGTGAAGTAAGCTTTTAGTGAATTGGGTTTTCAGTGAAGTGAACTTTCAGTGAATATGTGTCAATGAATTAAGCTTCAATAAAATGAGTTTTCAATTAAATGATATAGACCCGTTCTCTGAATTGCCAATAGTATTTGCTACAATAAATATCCAAAACTCAATAATGTTAATTATTTTGTATCTATATAATGGATGCATGTTTTTAATAAAATGTATTTTATATCTTGAATTAATATTGAGTCAGAGCTATTCATACTAGTTCACTGAATTTGTTACTGTGATCTTTGTACTTCCTTCACATAAATCTGGCCATAAAGTTATACCTTTGCCATTTATTTATTTATGTATATATTTATTTATTTTTCATAATCACTACTTCTGTATCCCATAAAGTATTTTCTTTTGAAAATAGTAAAATTTTAATAAATGAGAATAGCAAGCTTGAAAACTCTTAACATATTCACCATCTAAATAGATTTAAAGTACCATAACATTTTATTACCAATAAATTACATAAGTTATTGATTAATAATGTAATGTTTAGCTTGTGAAAGTTCACATATGCCTTAATGTTTTATCTTCCACTGCCTTTTTCATATGTCATCTGACTGGTAAATTAAAGTTTTGAAGGGCAAAATCTATTTAATAAGTTTTCACATTTGAAAGAGCTATCTCTCTTTCTTCCAGAATCTTATATAATTATTATATGACATTATAGTTTTTGTAAGATACAACAAAAATATGAGTAGCGTTTTATTTTTTTTATCTTTAACCTCTTCTCTGAAATTAAGCATACAACTTTAAAATACATAAAATATTTTAGAAAAAAATATGATTTCTTTCATTTAAAAGCTATATTACTCCTCTTTAATAAAAAGCTTGTTTTTCTATTATTTTTTCAAGAAAAATGTGAATAATATTATTAGTCTGCTATGATTGTAATGATTAAATGTTTTCATTTCTGTCCTATCTCAAATTAAAGTTGAACTTTCTTTTTACTAATGGACTAACTTTTTGATACAAAATATTGTTTCTTTTTTATGTTCATTGAATCATAACATTGAAACTTCCTGAAATGTATTAATTAATTTATTTATTTATTGGCATTTGTAAACTGGATAGTCTACTGGGGCAAGATGAGCCTATTTTTATTGGAGGTCCTGGGAGAAAAGCTCTGCAAAAAACATGATTAGAATATACAAAGCACAAAGGTAACTTATTACAAAGTAGCACATTTAGAACATATAAAGCTCACAGTATAAACTTATTACAAACTAGTTCAAAAATAGTTGTTATACTAGTATGGCTAAACATTGTATTAAATGTTTAGCAGCATATTATAGCAGAGGTTTAAACTTCAAATGCATTAAGAGATTACTAGCAGCCAAGTTAAGAGAGTACTAGAGTATAAAAAAGAAAAATGGGGAAGATGTAGGGGGCATGCAGTCAGGAATTAATTGCAATTGAAGTAATGGTAATAGGCTGAGAATAATAGAGAACTAGAGAAGAAGAATAGGTGAAAGAGTTGCTAAATAGTAAAGAAAAGGGAGTGAGTGTGTAGTGGGTATGATGATTTAATAGAGTAATCTATTGCATGAATTAGGTTTTTTAATGTTTCCAATTGCTAGTAAAATATTGTCAGCAAATACTGAAATTTTGATCTGTAATTATAAAAACATAAATATCTTTATTTTTTCATTGTTTTAATAGAATTAGTGAAAGATTTAATCACCAATGCAAACATTAATGGAGATAGCATGCATCCAAGCTTTGATCATCTTCTCAAACTGATATCTTTAGAAAAGAAAAAACTTATTTTAACATATGCTTTAAAATCCTTAAAAAAACTTTGCATTAAATTTATAAAGTCACAAGGACCCCATATGATCTTAATATACAAGTAGATGCTTCTAATTCACTGTATCAGATGCTCTTTGCATATCAACACTAATTGTTTGTATTTCCTACTTTTTTATAATTATCCTTTAGATGCTATATGTCATTCTGTTAACTAAAAATCCAGTTTGACCTTTGTTAATAATACAATCCATTATGTTTTTAGTCTATCTTTTTAAATTTGAAGAACATATTTTATACTAAATAATAAATAATTATACAAGTCTATATGAAGAAACCACATTTCTTTATTTTCCTTGTTTCAGAATAGGTAATAACAATGAGTATGGTTATTATAGTTAAGCAGTAAAAACTTTATTAATCAAGGAGATGACTTTTTCTGGAAAATGCTGTTGTAATGCTGGAATAATCTGGTCTAAGCTTGATGCTTTGCCCAACTTGATTTTTTAATTCACTGTTTAATTTCCATCAATGATCTTGGTTTATGTTTCTCACTTTGAGTACCATTTAATTTAGCATTCATATTCTTAAGTAATCTGCACTGATTTTATCATCAGTTGGTAGTATCTATACATTATTGGTTTCTTCATAGAATTATTTAAACCTTTGCAAAATGTCTTCAATGTCTGAACTTTCTGTATTTAACTTCTGTTTGAGAATAGTATTGATCTGATTTTTCTTGCTGTTTTACTTCTATTCACAATTCAAGAAAAAAACTTTGGGTGACATTCTATGTGAATGTAACATACATTCTTTCTAAGCTTTCTCCATTTTATCAGTTTATATTTCTTGAGATTGTGTTGTTAATGTCTTAATATAATTACAATGGTTTTATCCCCAGCTTATTGCTTTAGCTTAACTTTATGATGTTTATGGTTTCCTTGAATTTCATTTAAGTTCAGATTTAAGTGTTTCATTTTTTATTGCAGAAAGATTTTATTTTCCCACTTATCCTCATTTTAAATGAGACCTATCAAATGGCTTTGCTTCTTTATTGATATTTATCTCAAAATAAATATATATTTATTTAAACATGCCTTAAAGTCTTTTAATTAAGTAGTATACGCTAGAGTTCTTGAGAAAAAGGTAACATTTCTTACATTCATTGAGATACTAAAGAAGGAATGACTTTAACAGTATATCTAGAGAAATATATATTCTATCAAATTTTGACTGAGCCAAAGGCATAAGGGTAGACAGTAAAGATAATCAATATTTTTCACCAACAGATGCTAAATCTTTAAGATTTCTATTCTAAACCCATTTTCTCAGTGCCTTAGCAGATTTAGCAATTTTTGTTTCATTTTCACTGAGTGATCTGATTCATTCATTAGGAAATTAAAATTTCATGCAAGAATTGTACTTCATTTTATATTGGTTAACAAAATCACTAGATGTTCCTTTGCTACCTTAAATCCAATACAGGGCATCTAATAGAAATTTGCTAATTCATCTTATTTTCTGAAGTTTAATATTTTGAATTGAGTGCATAATTTTGATATCAGCTATTTATTAGAACCTTTGTCATGCTTGCTGCTTTCTTCTACAAAAGTGCAAACCCTTTCCTTTCCCCATTGAAGGATGCCACAGCAATAACTTAATATTCACTACTGCTTAGATATTTTATGGCATTTGCAATAAGTGAGTTCCTTGTAAAAATAAGTGTATGCTATTCAATTATACATATTTCAATAACATTTTTCTTTTATTCCCACTGCTTAAGCCATTTACATTTATTGAAATGTATTGAAATTACTCTAAATCTGCTCATGTGTTGAAAAATATTTTTATTCAGCTATTAACCGGATGTCATTTTATATTTGATTTGGCTTCACTGCAATCAAAACTAATTAAATTAGTTCTATTATATTATCTAAACATGTTCCTTTATTTTACAACATCATCCCTTTTAAGAAAAGATGCATTTCAGACTTTAATTAAAACCATGAAGATTATTTTCTTTTTTTCTGCTCTTTTAACAGTACTAATCAAAACAAAAGCAAACATCTCATTCTGCACTACTCATAGTCCTATTTGTTTTTGTTTATATTGCTTGACCTTCAACTTTGATGCATTACAATATCTTCTTTCCTTCTTAAGCTTATGGTTCAACTGTCTGTTTTATCTAGAGGTGCCTGAAATACTGGAAGGCTTCATAACTGAAGGTAAAGAATAATATATATGCAGACTCATGTAGCAATAATGTGTTTCACATTGAAATTCCAGTGGACTGCACATTTAGGGAACTTGATTATTTAATCATCACAAAACAACTTAAAAATTACAGAAAATGCATGTGAGAGCAACATTTTAATATATTTTTCACTATAAATGTTCCCTGCATTCTTACTAATCCACAAGAATAAGTTACTATAACTAATAAATTCAAATGTTTTCACTCAAGCTATTTCTTTGCTGTAAATATATATATAAATTAACTTACCTATCATCTTAGGTGTCATTTCAGAATGTAGACAGGACTTGTCAGTTAAATAATAAACTTGTTCTTCTTACAGTTCATTTACCAGTTCATGTTAAAATTTCCTGCATTATTTATTTTAGAAACATTGTTATTAAATGTCTAAAGTCATTTGTCCATGAACTTATTTTTTCAAGCCATTGTCTTTGTTTCTTTAGTGGTAATTTGCTCCAGTCTATTCCTTCCACTTTTTAAAGTATATTATGTGTTTGTGCAAAATAAACAGCCTCTTCTAGTGAGTCATTTTTTGTTCATTAAAGAAGAAAACCTTAACTAAAGCCATTAATAGTAGGCACGTTTTGTTTCCAATCTTTTTTAATTCTTTAATTAATGGTGGACAAGGTTTTCTTTTGCTGATTACTTTTGATGATAGTCATTGTCAAATGTTATTCATTTGTTATCTATTGTTATGGAAGAATTTAATCAAGCTGCTCTCAAGACTAAATCTTATTCCAGTCTGGCGATCAATATAAATCTAATCTAAATAAATCTGACTATAATGGATTTTGGAGGAATATTTTGTTGTGTGGAGATTGCTGTTAAATATCTATGAGCTGTCTCAATGCCAAAAAGATAATGTTTCTAGTAAATGTAATGATTCTGGGGTTCAGGCAGATAGAAAGTGCATTATGCTATCTCATATTTTTTAGGTATAGCACATATTCTTGTTTTATATTTTTCTAATTCTGTTTTCAATGCTATCAGCTCTATCTATTAACATGATATTTTCTTTTAAAAGAAACATTTTCTGCATCTCACCGTCTGTCATTTTTCCCTCAATCACATTGAAGATGTCCTCCCTGCTACATATCTGTGAGCTCTGTTGTTTCACCAACTCATTAAATTTATTTGCTTTTTATAGACATCTATTATAAAAGGCTATCTTCAAATTCATATTGTCAATTTGTAGACCTTTCTTGTAATTTTATTTATTGATATTTGCTTATTTATAAAAACTGACTGGGTAATAATTATCCATTTCAGCAGTGGCCTAGGGAGAAAAGTTAAAAAACATCAAATAAAACAGTTATATAGATGTAATTTAAAAAGCATATATACATGCAATTTGATAGTGGAATACACAGGATAAAATGAAGCATGAGGAGACAGTGATATAATAAAAGAAAAATGGCAATTAAATATGACAATTAGTATACACAAAAATATTACAAGTATAGTCCATGATGCTGGAAAATAAAACACAATGATGATACAAGTCCCCCCTAAGAATGGGGAGAGGGCAAGTGTTGAAAAAGGTAATAGATAATATGATGAAAGGTTAAAAAATGTAAAGTAGTTCTTGATGTTGATCATACAGGAAAGGTGCATGGCATAGCCATGAGTTAGTGAGAAATTCTTCAAGAAAGAACTTAAATACATGGAGGATTGATACAGTTATGATTCAGTGTGTGATAGAGTTCCATAGTTGGCAATGCAATGTAGTATTGACTTTGTCCCATACTTTTTTTATAGATTTCAAGCATGTTTTTGTCTTCAGAGTGCAGATTGTGATTTGGGAGATAGTGATGAAATACTGAGGAGATAGAAAGCAGGTAGAGGGGATATTGAATATTTTATAAGTCAGAAGAAATTGTGTATGGTCTAGTTGATGTGGGAGTTCTAACCAGTTGAGAGCACTTAATGCAGAATAATGATGAGCTCTATGTGTCAGACTAGCTGCAGATCTAACTACCTTATTATAACATTACTCCATTTGTGATTTAAGAGAAAAATTTGGATGTTAGTCAAAATAGGTGAGCCATAGAGAAGAGAATGTAAAAGATAAGAGTTACTTAAGGTGATTCAAGTAGGAGTAAGGATTTACTTTTTGCACTATATTGCAGACCTAATTTTGATGAGTTTTTTAATATAATTTTTATCATCATCATCATCAGACTCCCTTTTCCCATCTTCTAACTGGAGTCAGGGTGTCATGTCACTTGTTGCCATCTCTCCCTATTCAGTTACACGCTCCTACCTTCTTCAGCACTTATGCCTGACTGTCGCAGGTCTTCACTCACACAATCCATCCACCTCTTTGTTGGACAACCTCATGTACTCGTGCCTTTTTCCTTTCTGTCCCAGATATTCTTCACCAGATTGTCTTCTGCTTTCTTGTACTTGTGCCTGAACCACTGTAATCTGTTCTCCTTGACCTTTTCTGTACTTGGAGCTAGTTTGGCTTCTGCCCTTCAAGACTGTATGTGAATAGCAAGCTTTAAGTGTTCATCTACAGTGATTATAAGCAATTTAGGATGGATAACTATTTCAATAGTAACATTTTTAGAGGGATAATATGGGATTTGGTTTTAAAATTGGCATGGGACTTTGAAAAATAGTAGTATTGTAGCCTTTTGGAATTAAGTAAAATTTGAGTTTGATGTAGCCACAGTTCAGCTACGTTGAAGGCATGGTATGCCATAGATTGTTGCTGTGGTGAGCTGTCAGATGAGCATATGAGGTTTGAGTCATCTGCATGCATACTGAATAAGACAAGCTTACTGAAGAGAGTTATATAAGTTACTGATGAAAATGTTAAAGAGCAGTGCACTGAGAATAGAGCCTTGAGGACCACCTATTTTAACTAGGAGGAAAGGAAAGAGAGAAGAGAGCCATTTGACAGATTTATATCTTTTAGATAGGTAGTTAGAGAACCATAGATAGTTGGTTTGGAAAGGGGAAGAGAGGATGTATGAGTCAAATGTTTGTCATGTAATAAGGTGTCAAATTATTTTGAAAGATCTAGAAAATCAGGAGAGATACACTTTTCTTGGTATCTAGCTTTATTAATTGTTTCAGAAAAGTTGAAGTGGTGATAAGGCCTGGTCAGAAACCATGTTGTGTTGGGGTTAGGAGATTATTTTGTAAGAGGTGCTGAAGTTGCATATGAATACACTTTTCCAGGATTTTAGAAGGGGGGGCAACGTCGCAATTGGCCTGAAGTTATCGATTTCAGGAGAGTTACCTCCTTTATAGAGGAGAATGATAACAGGGCAAGTACATGGGATTCTTGAACAGGTCTGTTGATGAGAATACAATAGAGTTTGCAGTGAGCTTAAGGTACTCAGCAAGGAGATCTTCACCAGAAGGAGAAAAGGCTTTTAGTTGCTTTAACAACTGCTTAATATATGATATGGAGAAAGGTTGGAGATAAAAGGCAAATATGTCAGGGCTAGTAGAGTTTCAAGGTTGATTAAATGGTTTGGGAGAGTTGAAGATAAAAGCACCTATGATGTTGATGAAGAAAGTGTTAAATAATGTAGCTGTTTCTGAGAAGGATACGTCTGGATAGGTGTTTGGTGAGGAAGGAGAGCCAGGTTGAAGAAGTTTCATAATTAAGCTTCAGAATTTCTTTTTTTCTGGTTATCTTGTGGATTTGTATAGTAATTATATTGTCTAGGTGAATTTGCTTCTTAGTGAGTTTATGCAAATCTTTGTATAGATGTAATGATGGGGGGTATCTTTGTGCCATTGTGTCCCTACTTTGCCATATTTTTGCATGGAAATTCTAGTTGAATGAGTCAGCCAGGGGGTTAAGTATTATTGCCTCTTTTTTTCTGGTAAGGGCAAGGGTATTTAAAGTATTCATGAATATGTTGTTGAATCTGTTGATGACTTCATCTAGAGGTAGAGTTTTGAGCAGAGACAAGTTAAAAGATTTTAGAAAACTGCTGAGTGTATCAGGATGAAAGAAAGATTTTGAGTATTTCTATGCTTTTTTTGTTTGTTTTCATTTTTTTTATTTAGCTGTGGATAATTTGTCTGTTGGTGAATATAGGGTGATGATCACTAAGAGAATCACTTCTTGGAGTCAGAGACAAGTAGCCTGACAAGGACAGAATTTTTATGATTCAATTTGTTGACTTGAGTAGGAGAAGAGATTAGCTGTATGATCCCATAAAAGTTCATTTAGGGGTAGTTAGATGTCACAGATAATCAGTCAATGTTAACATCTCCTAAGATAATGGTTCAGCTAGTAATATTCATAGTTATCCAGCAGAGAATTTTTTTCTTTTTTTAATTTATTTTTTTTTTAATTCATTTTATTTGGTTTTAAAACCATAAATAAACAAATCAATTATAAACCAAACAAATAACTATTTACATAGGTCCACAGCTGATCAATGCATAAACTTTTTACATATCAACAACAATTAATATTTTTCAAGTAAGTCTTTAACTTTATGCCAAGATTCATATGAATGTGTAATATTAGAAGTTCTCATTTTTATAGTATACAATTCACTATTGCAAATGATTTTGCCATACTAAAAAATTCAACACTAGAAGGGCAACTTTACTTTTCCAATTTTTAGTAATTTCTTTTCTGACTATAGCAAGGATAGACCAAAGAAGAGGCACTTGGGTTTTTGGAACTATCTCAGGAACTAGAGCATAAAATAAAACTAAAGATTTAGAAATATTACCTCTATATGATCATAGAACTTGAATTAAGTTATTAATTTCTTTCCAAAAAGGGGAGATGACTTCACATTCACAAACCATATGTGTCCAATCAACTTTTATTTCAGAATCACATCTCCAGCATTTAATTGACCTGCATGTATTCAATTATTTGTCCCATTTTCTTGTTTTGCTAATATAGCAGTGTGTAACTCTTCCATTTATTTAAGCCTTTAGTGAATCCCACAGGACAATGGGAGATACTTCACCATTCATGTTTATTTCTAGGAAATGTTTGATCTCTTTAACATAACAATCCTTGAATCCTTTCCTTTAAATAATGGATGCTGGTAATCTCCTGTGATATATTAAATTGTCAGTTTTTAAAATAATATTAAAGATTATAGCATTATGGTATGATAATGGATATGAAACTACTGAAACTTCAAAGATAGGTGATAGATTGTTTGAGACAAACATTTTCAGTATTTGTTTGTGTTCCATATACAACATTTGTTGTGTTTGGCTGAAGATGTGATTCTCAGTTTTCTATCTGCATCAGAATCTTTGTCTTGTAAAATACAATTAAAATCACCAGTCACTATGACTTCACCTTTCATGTAATAGGTTATAGTGTTTAAGTAATTTTTTGCATCTTTAGCTGACCCCTGGAATCTAATAAGAGTTTACCAATGTGTATAATGTTCTGTTCCACTCAATTATAACAATGCTTAACATACCATTTTTATCAAGATAGGCATCTATTAATTTAGGCATTACTGGTAAGTTTTTCCACAAAATAAGGGTGTTTCTTCTTTAAGTTTGAATGCCAGGACCTTCTAGAGCCAAATCATTCTTTAAAAGTATATTTATATCTTTATTAAGTAAATGTTTTTCCTTTAGAAATACTAATTGAACTTTATGCAGTTGGAAATGTTTGAACAGACTCCCCCTGTTTACTGGATTATTCAGTTCATTAATATTAATAGAAATGCATTTAAAATCAGACATTTATACAGGAGAGAAAAAAACAGGTATACTGAAATCACATTTATGTACAGAACTTATTATATACAAAATATTCAGCTATGGGCAAAACTTTTGAAACAAATAAAAAAAAAATCACCAAATGATATAACCCTAAAACATTCTACCATGGAATAACATATTCCTAGTTTGTTGAAAAAGACAAACAAACTACCTCTCAAACTCTCCATTGACAAACAATGCTTAGCTCATGCTTCTAATTCATATTAATGTGTCTCATATTTTTAGTATGCATCATGTTAAAAAAGCCTGTCAGTGAGTTCACAGATTCATAGGTTCATAGGATAATACTATGCTATTGGCCTGGAGGCCCTTATAAGCCTAGCCACGAATTTTGCCCATGTTCCCACAAAGTCTGCACCTGTTTCCCTTGTCCAGCAGGGACACAGGTGGCATTCCAAGGGTGTATTTTCTGTTTCCCATCCAGTCGTCCAGGTTACTCTTAAAGAGGGCTAGAGAGGTACTCTGTTTAACATAGTGAGGGAGGCTATTCCACAGACAGGGGAGTCTCTGGGACACAAATCTATCTCACCAACAAGTTCTATTAATGTCACAGACCAGATTTAGTCCTTGCGTGCAGGCTGCCCGAGTGGATTTTCACTTATGGATATGCAGCAACTCCATCAAGGCTGGGTCTGAGATGGCCTTGTATGCCAGACACAGGTCACCTCTCAGCAGTCTGTATGAGACTGTGTAGAGGGAAAGGGCTTAGCCTGAATGTATAGGACAGTTGTTTGAGACCCTGGATTTTCCTGGTCAGGAACCTCTGTGGTCTCTCCAACTGTTGCATGTGCTTGAAAAGGTACATGCCAAAGGTGGCATTGTACTCAATAATGTGTCTGATAAGGGAGGAGTACAGGGATTTTATGACCTCTTTGTTCCTGGATGAAATACCCTCATTTATGAGGTGGGCCATGTAGAAAGCCTTCTGTAAAATGGAGGCAACATGGTTGTCAAAAGTCAGATAGCTAGCAACCTGGGTGCCCAAGTCTCTCATGACTGCTTGTGTGCTTAGTACATTGTTATTAATGTGATAATTAGTGGGATGCCATTTTCACCCAAAGGGGCTAATGATGCCTTTCTTGGCATTCAGTTTGAAGCCATGCTTCAGGCACCAGTCATTCGTTTGGGTAAGGCCCTCTTGGAAGATGTTGACATCACTAGGAGAATTTAAGACAGCACCCAGCTTGCAGTCATCTGCAAACTTGGTCAGCCACAGACCACTGGTTTTGGCTTGCACCTCAGAAAAGTATATCCCAAACAGTAGAGGCCCCAAGACCATTCCCTGTGGTACACCATTCATTTTGGGATCTACTACTAGAGATGGCTTCCCCTATTTTTATTGAGTGAGTTCTATCAGTGAGCCAGTTAGCTACCCATCTGGTAACATATGGGTTGATGCCTAGCTGGGAGAGTCTATCTATTATGCCTGAGTGGGGAATAGTGTCAAAGGCTTTGGCTAGGTCAAGCTAGGCAGTGTGCACCATCTTCCCCTCATCCATTGCTGTGGTGACTGTTTCAAAGAAGAGTTTATAGGTTCATAGGTTCATAGGTACTAGGCTATCGGCCCTAAGGCCTATGCAAGCCTAGCCATAACAATTCCCTGGAAATTTCTTCCCACAATATTTACTTCTCTGGGCCCCTGTCTAGCAGTGCGACTGACATGATCCCCGGGGTGAATTTCCTATCTCCCATCCAATCATCAATGTTCCTTTTGAAAAGGACCAATGAGGCGGTTTGCTTGACATGTATGGGCAGTCTATTCCAGAGTATGTGGAGTCTCTGGGTCAGGAACCTATCCCTCCAGCATGTTTTGTTCATTGTGATGATAAGGTTTAGATCCCTGGAGCGTGTGGCTCTGAGGGATTGGGATTTCTTTAAGTGGAGCATGTCCAACAGCTCAGGGTTTGACATGGCCTTGTATGTTAAGCAGAGATCACCTCTGAGTAGACGATATGCCACAGAGTATATCTGGAGTTTTGTTAGATGGTCAGCATATGGCATCTGCTTTAAGCCTGTGATTCTTTTAGTGAGGTATTTCTGTGGCCTTTCCAGCTGTTGCAGATGTCTTGTGAGGTACATATCAAATTAATATGCATGACCTCTCTTTGACAAAACCAAACTGTGTGGGGTCAAGCATTTGGAGGTTGCCAATGTCCTTATTTATAAGGTCCATGATAATGCATTCCATGGCCTTGCAAGTCAGGCTAGTTAGGCTGATGGGCCTATAATTGCCTGGGTCAGTGAACACTCCACCTTTGTGTAGAGGGATGACAGTGGTGGTCCTCTATTTGGCTGGCATGAAGCCAGTTCTTAGGCTTTGGTTGAATAGGGTGCTTAATAGAGCTGAGAACACATGCCTGAGTTCATGTAGGATACAGCCATGGATGTTATCAGGTCCCATGGAGACTGCATTTTTTGCCTTTGAATGGTGATGAGGGGAGGGGTCAGGTGCTGGGGATGTTCTGGTTTACTGATGGAGGACAGTGGGGTGAAGTTTTCAGAGATCCTGTCTGTCAGCAGGTTGGCTATATCTATGGCATTTTTGTATGTGGTGTTCTTGACTACCAGTTCAGTGCAGATTTGGGTGTTACCTTTGAGATTGCAGATGTATGTGAAGAAGGCCTTGTTATTGTCCTTAGTGGATAGGGCCAATTTGAATTCAAAGTTAGTCTTAGCGGATTTCACCAGTGACCTTATTTGCTTGTTCAGACAAAGGAGAGATTTCTTCCAGCTCAACACCTGCTCCTTCTTGGCCCTGGACAGCGATTATTTCCTTTTATTATAGAGTTTGTTTATTGCTGCTGCCCACCAGACAGGTTTACTCTTCTTTGAGGAAGATGATTTGGTCCTGTCAGGTATTGCTGAGTCCATACAGCTATGTAGGTGCTCATATATTTTTTTTGTGTAGGCTTGGACATTAGTACTAGTTCCAACTGAAGGGATGGGGCTATGAAACTTCTTATACCTGTCCTCAGGAGATTGTAGAGAGCTTTGGGAAAGTTTTTTTTTCTATTTGACCCTGACAAGGGGGAGGGGGTCTGGGGAGATCGTGACTTTGAAAGTAAACACTTTATGGTCAGATCTTACCAAGGAGGATGACACTGTAGGGGCACTGCAGTGGCTACTCATGTTGGTTAGTACCAGGTCCAGGATATTTTCACTTTTCATGGGGGTGTCAACCAACTGATTCAATGTATTGGCATTAACAAAGTCAAAGAATCTCTGGGCATTCATGTTTGGGCTAGAATAGGTTTTCCACTCTACGGTTGGGTAGTCAAAGTGACCCAGGACCAGGGTAGAGGGTTGAATCTTGATGGATTCAAGTAAGTCCAGATAGGTGGAGTAGGCATCCTGAGTCATGGTTGGGGGGGTCTGTAGCTAGTTATGATTTGAATAGGTGTTATGTCAACAGTTAACTGCACTTCGAGTGTCTCCTGTCCATCATGCTGTTTGACCAGCATGGAGGTCTGTCTATGTCTTTGTCAAATATTGAAACTCTACCTCCTTTGGCTTTGTAGCCCTCCATTTGGGGTCTGAAAGTATGGTAGGATGAGTAACCTGATAAGGCCAGGGTGGTCTCTGCAGATTTGAACCAGGTTTCAGTGACTGCACAAATGTCAGCATCCTCCAGGGTGTGGAATAATTCAATGAGTGCAGTTTCATGCTAAGACTCCTAGCATTTAACAGCATGACCTTTAAATTTCATTTAGAAAAATTTTTCATGTTGGTAATTTTGTGCTCATGGCTTGCCAAAAAAAGGCACTATGGGGGAAGCAAGAGTCTTTGCCAGAAGCCTGAAGCTCAGGGAAGACAGATGAAGGCCATTTCTGGCAAAGCATCGTGGTCTGTCAATCATGTCCTCCCAGACTGTCAGGTACTGGATCTCCTTGGAATGACACCAGAAACTAAGCCAATTGGTAAAGTCAATAATTTTCTGTTTGTATTGAAGCATCATTCTAGGTGACAGTAGGATGCTGATTAAGGCTAGGGACATACCTGCTTGGGACACATATTCATCAATCTCAATCATGTCTGTCTTCATATAGTCCAGAGAGGTATGTCTCAAGTCATTCACACCAACATGGACTATGACAGAGTCATAACAGTACCTGTTTTTAAGAAACTTGAGCACTTGCGTGACATGGTGGATTCTAGCACCTGACAAGCAGCTTACTGTGACTTTCTCCTTGTCTAGCCTGGTGAGGGGCACATCTGTGTGTCTCACAATAGAGTCTCATATTATTAGTATGTTGGGTTTGTAGCTGAGCCATATAGGCTGCGAGACACAAGTGTGTGTACTATGTGTGGTGCTTGGTGCATGGAGTTATTATGAATAAGAAAAGTTAAACAGTTAGACAGGTGTTCAGAATCTGTATTATAAGTTGAACAAAATGAATATCTCTACCATCATCTTTCTCTGTAACTCACATTATCTCCCTGATCTACTATAGGGAGGAAGTCAGTTGTTATTTTCATATTTATTAATTTATAGGTCAGCTTATTTATATTTTTTCTGTTTTATTAACTATGTTTACAGTTGTTCATATGATAAGTATATAAATTAAAACTAGGCTAACTTCCCTTGCGGGCTATTCCAAGCACAGCTAATTAACCCATATGAGAATCAAACCCTGCACCTTCTGTCTGTAAGGTAAACACCTTAACCACTATGCCAACTTCCCACTCTTGTGCATGTGTTTATATTCTTAACTATAAACATATTTACTTATTCTGATCTCCATTTCTGTTTGTATACTATGTCTTGCAATATTATTATATTCTAGGTTTTATATTTTAGTTATAATCTTAGTGTAGAATATCATATAATTGAACATTTATATTTACCCTTACATATTTGATACTGTTGAATCTACTACTGCTGTTAGAATAAGTCCTATTTTTCCTTAAAAGTTGTGTCTACTAGTATCTGAACAAACATCTGAAAAATCTTTCCCTTTAAGATTCAAACTTTCCATAATAAATTGTTCTGACATATTAAGTTTTGCTATCATTAAAAAGAGACAATAACAGGGAAATACAATCTTAATTTTTTTATCAGAAGTGTCTTTCTATAGGCTAATATATAAACTATCCTTTTGGTATACTGCAGGCATTCAGAAATGTGTAATAACTGACAGTGATTTAGTATGCAAATCACTCTCTTTTGCTTACCTAACGTGTATTCATTCATCTTAGCATATGATTCAAAATGTTATGATTATTTACTTTTAGACAGGAAGAAGTAACCTGGATAGTTCTTAGAATTTTCAGAACTCCCGCAGCATCACAAAAGTGCTCATAACTCTAATTAAGCTGATTCAAACTGGTCCTCGTAACAACTGTTTGGAAATGAAGAGTTTTTTAGCTACAATTCACACAAAAACATTCATGAGTGAATCCAAGCTACCCCTACATAATACATCAATGCCTCACACCCATCTAAACCAATAAAAAAAATTTCAAAGCACGTTAACCACTAAAAAGCTATTGTATTTAAAGAAATAACATTCAATGGTTCAGTAAGCACTATTTGTAAAGTTGCTCATAACCTCTTGTAAGTAGTTATGATTATCACTACAACTGCCAAACTAGATGTCTCTGCATATTTAAATGCTGTCATTGTTTAATTTACTGTTACTTTGAATGTAACTACAAATATTTTGAGTATGTTATATTTACAATGTGGTTGGGTCACCTACTGTTTATTGTTATGATGTACTTTACTATCTTATTTTATGACTTGGAGCTTTTCTCCCCGGGCTTCCACTGAAAAAGGACATATGTCCAGCTGGACTTTCCTGGTAAACAAATGTAAAATAAATAAATACATTTCTGTGGGATGTTTATCAACTTGTTTTAAAAGAATGAGAGTTATGTGTATTCCAGGTTTAACTTGTAAAAGTGTGAATGTTACTCTAAGTATTTGATAACATTTTAATAATTTTATATATGGAAGAAACTATTTTTTTTATACTTTGTTTATAACATAGCATAACCTTCCTGGGTGCTATTGCATGTCAAGTATATAATCAATAACAAGCATTCAGATCAATAGAATGCAATTCACGATCTTTTGCTTATTATCTAATTTGTGTTTTTTGACATCTTAGCATATGATTCAAAATATTATGATTATTTACTTTTAGACAGGAAGAAGTAGCTTGGACAGTTTTTAGAAATTTCAGAGCTCCTACAGCGTCACAAAAGTGCTCATGACTCTAAGTTTTTTCAAGCTAGTTTTCATGATAAGGGCTTGAAAATGAGTCCATCAGTTACAATTCACACAAAAATGCTCGCAAGTGAATTCAAGCCAACTCCACACCACACATCCATCCCGCAAACCCCTCCAAACCAGTAAAAAGACAAAAACATTTCAAAGTATTTTAACCACTAAAAAGCTACTGTATTTAAAGAAATAACATTTAATGATTCAATAAGCAATATTTGTATGAAATGTTTAATATAAAGCAGACTGTCATTTTGTAAAGGAGACGTCGCAAATAAACTTGCATTAAAAGAATGACAGTTATGTGTGATCCAGGTTTAACTTGTAAAAGTGTGGCCGTTACACTAATTATTTGATATCATTCTAGTAATAACTTTTATATATGTAAAAAGCTATACTTTTTAAACTTTGTTTATAACACAGCATGCCTTTTTGGGTGCTATTGCATGTCAAGTATAACATCAATAGTACACTACTGGACGATTTTAAGAACAGAGAATGTAACTTAACATGCCTCTTTAGTGTCATTTGTTTAATTTTGTATTATATTTAATAGTACATTACTCAACTATGCCAAGATACCAGGAAGCCTGACACCTAACATAAGTTTCATCATAATAATGATTAACTTTAAATAAAATTAATATTGTAACTTTTTAAACTTTAAGTGAAAATAAGTGGCTTTAACTTCATATACTGTATACTCTAGCTAAAAGAATCAAACACTAACATTTTATAAAGGGAACTAGCAACCCCTTTGAAGTAATGAAAGAAAGAAAGAAATGATTTACCTTGTAAAAAGTAATATTCAGCACCTGTTCATAAGTATTCAAATACTTCTTTAAATTATTAAAAATTCTTCATCATGAAATCCATTCATTTTCATTTGTCCTTCAGTGTTTTACTGTTTTTGTTTTTTATTAACCATAGGTTCATAGGTTCATAGGTTGGTACTAGGCTATTGGCCCTAGGGCCTATACAAGCCTAACCATAGCAATTCACTGGCTATTTCTTCCTACACTATTTACTTCCCTGGACCCCTGTCTAGCAGGGTGACTGACATGATCCCGAGGGTGAATTTCCTTTCTCCCATCCAATCGTCAAAGTTCCTTTTGAAGAGGGCCAAGGAGGTGCTCTGCTTGACATGTATGGGCAGTCTATTCCAGAGTCTGGGGAGTCTCTGGGTTAGGGACCTATCTCTCCAGCATGTTTTGTTTATTGTGATGACAAGGTTTAAATCCCTGGAGCGTGTGGCTCTGAGGGATTGGGATTTCTTTAAGTGTAGCATGTCCAACAGCTCTGAGTTTGACATGGCCTTGTATGTTAAGCAGAGATCACCTTTGAGTAGACGATATGCTACAAAGTATAGCTGGAGTTTTTTAAGGCGGTCAGCATAGGGCATCTGCTTTAGGCCTGTGATTCTTTTAGTGAGGTATTTCTGCGTCCTTTCCAGTTGTTGCAGATGTCTTGAGAGGTACATATCAAATGGGGCATTATATTCTATAATGGTTCTAATGAGAGATGAGTACAGTGGGACAATGACCTCCTTTTTTCTGGATGAAAAGCCCATAGTGATGAGGTGTGCCACACTAACCATCTCTTGCTGAATTTCTCTTCAAAGAAGTTGATAGATTACAGTCTGTTTCTTATGTTTTTTTCCTAGGATGTTATTTTTCTGTATAAAGTCCACGGCATCTTCCAATGTGTTAAAAATCTTCTTTCTTTTTGTAAGGTGTATCCTTATTTTTGCTGGAAACAAAATTTGTGCTTTAATATTATTTTCCTTTAAGCTTTTAACAAGTGTCACACTTGCTTTTCTTTTTGACATTACTAATGTTGAATAGTCATTGTCAAATCTTATAGTATTTTCTTTAATTTTAACTGGATAATTAGCCCATGCAGTTTTTGAAACAAAATCCTTATCTTGACTTGAGAAAAATCGTATGATCACTGACCTTGGTGAAGTTTTTTTTTTTTTTTTAAGATGAGTTGGAAAGTGATCTATGTGCCCTTTCAGTGCTAAGGAAAAATGCTTCAGGCAGGTTCAACATTTTAGGCAGTCAGGTATTAAGGAATTGGTTTATACTGTCTCCCCCTTCTTTTTCAGGAATCTTGTAAATCCTGATGTTATTCCTTCTAGAGCTTTTCTCTAAGTCTTCTATTTTTCCCCAGAATAAGTTGTTTTGTTTTAGAAGAAATTCAGTGTTATTCTCATTTTCAAGTAATCTTCCATCAAAATCAGAGATTGCCTCTTCTATACTCGAGATTTGTTATGATTGTTGTTTAAGAGATTCAGTCAGTGCTTCAACTTTTTTTTTTTTTACATTCATCTTTAAAATTGTCCATTTTGCTTTCTAATTTATCTATCTCTACAGATAACTCATTGATGTTACTTAGTCTAGCCTGTATCTTCTTTTTTCATTGTACTGTCCTGTACACTGGGCTTAGAGTGGCTCAATCTGAGACAATTAGCTCTTTTTAATTTTCTTTACAGGAAAAAGCAATTAAAAGAGTTTCAGTCTTGTTATTTTTTGTAGTAAATCTTTCAGTAGATCTTCAATTATAAAGCCATCAAGTTTTGAAATGTTCTATTTGAGTTTTTTTTTTTTTTTTTTAGTAAAAATCCTGTCAGATATGTTAAAATGAAGCAGAGCTAAAAAAGCAGTGCTGTTAACTGCTCACCATCTTGTTGGTCATGCCCTGTCCAACAAAGAATTTTGACTAATAAGCTAATATTATTACCTGGTGGTTATATATGGGACAGCTATTCATAGCATCATATGTTTATTAACATTTAGAAGAGAAATAAGAAGTTCTGAATTTTGGAAGGTTGGTATATTAGTTTTGAGGGGTGAGAAATGTAGACAGTCACTATATACAATTGCAACACCTCCCCCTTTTTGTGATGTCTGTCACACTAAATCATACTGTAGACAAGAGATATCATTTCAGAATCTTTTATATGGAGTTTTAGTCATGTTTTGGTAATGACAATAATATCTGGTGAGCACTGAACAAAACATGCTTGAAGGTCTGTAACTTTGTTTAGAATACTATGAAAATTAACAAAGGTAAGGAGACATTTTGTGGGTGTACAGGACTAAGGGGTAGAGGAAGGTGGAATAGATGAGGTTGAGGAGTTGATGTTTGGATACATGTTACCACAGACAGTTATTTTAGAAAAAAGAGTGGATTGGGATTAGTTACTTTTTTATAAAGTATATGAGAGGCTATATCAAAGTCAAGCGAACGGTTAGAAGTTTTGTATTTCAAAAAGAGAACAGGTTGGACATTAAATAAATTTGAAGAAATAGGTATGAAGGAGTAACATGTGTAAAAGGGAAAAAGGAGAATAAAAATATAGATTGTAATGTTAGAACAATAGAGAAGAGTAAATTAAATGAAGAGCAATAGAGAAGAAGTGTGGAGGTAAGGTTACATAACACTGTAATTGGAAAATGAGGTAGTAGCAGGCATTAGTGAGGATAGTGAGAAAAAGAGGGGATAGAAATGAAAAAAGGAGGGGTATATATGCAGTATAAGTTTAGATAAATAGAGGGTGGGTGGAACTGGGGGTGGAGTAGGGGAGCATAGTGAGCATGAGCATAATGAAGGTAAACATAGTGGGTTGGAACCCCTTCACAGATCTATGCATTAGTCCACAAAAAGCTATCAGTGACAGTACAAGTAAGGGAAGGTTTAGCAGCAGTATGAATACTTTTTTTCTAAATTTGAGCAACTCGGAAGGAGAGTTGAAAAGAGAAAGCTTAAAACAGTTGTTCATGAGTGAGAATGTCATAAAATAAAGCCAAGACAAGCTCTGCATGCTTAGAAAAACTATACATATTAAAATATAATGGCGTTAAGAAGTCTGAAGTACATTATTGCACAAAGTATCCTTTTTCTTTAGTAGTAATGGCTGCAAGCTCGGTGGACAGATGGATTTAGCAGCTTGCTCAGTCGCACCCAAAGGTGATAGTCAATATACTGTCTTCTATGAAAAATATTTTTTGCAACCTGCAAATCTTTCTAGTGGAAGATTAGAAAGTGTGTATTTCTTTTTAACAGAAAAGTTGTATAGATTTGATTTTGAATGGCTTAGCTTCAATTTACACTATCTAATGATCTCTGACATTTTTTCAAAGCATTATATTCTTCAGTTTTTTGATATAATACTTCTTGTAGAATTAAATCTTGTAGGCTTGGGGGACTGAATGTAATTTCCTGCCAGAATGGTATCTGCTGAATGAACTGCTGCTATCTGTTAACTTTCTTAGCCCCAACCCCAGTTAACTCATTAACACCTATGTGGTGTGGAATGTCACATCACTAGCAGCCTACACAGATCTTCAGTTCCAGAGCATTTTCTGAAAAGTAAACGTAAAAGCATAATATAAACAAATGTTATTATTCTGTAAACAATAACAACTATTAAAACTGTACAAATAGAAATGTTATCAGTAAGAAGTATTCTTTGTACTGATTATAGTCAATGCATTCATACTGCTTTTTGCAGTAATAGGCAATGTTACCATAGTCTTTCAGTTAATACAATAATATATTATAATCCACACAAACCCAAATTATATTTTTGTTAAACTTTCATAAACAAATTCTCATATATTAGAAACTGTACTTCCTGGACATATATTGCTAGAATATTTTTGTTAACCAGACATACGTTTTTACATGAAAACAAGAAATTCCTCTATGAATCTGCATTTATTGAGATATTCATAGAAATATGAAAATATATGCTTAATTGTATAATTAACAATACGAATAATGCTGAATATAACTAAACATGTGCAACTTACAGTCCAAATATCAAACATGGTTTTCTTCAAGAATATCTAAGATTTTACTTGAAGTCATGAAACAGTATACAAGTCGTTTGTTTTTTTAAGTACTTATGAAAATATTGTTTATTTTCATAATTACTAACAAACAACTAGAAATATCTCAGTTACAGTGTGATATAAATGGAAATTGACAGTTTCCTGTGTCCCACCATGAGACATCATGCTATACCCCTTAGTAACAGGTAAAGCTCTCAGTAATGAAAATATGAACATAAATATGAATATATGAGTAATAAGTGATTAATTGATTAATTTCTCTATAGTCTTAATGTCATTGTGTTAATAACCCTTTGCACTTTCTAATACTTTCTATTGTTTGCTAATAGGTCATTTAGTTAAAGAAGCCAGACCCCCAAAAGGTCTGGACACCATAAGGCGGTATGAGTGTGAACTTGAAATATACATACAAAAAAACAAAAAACAGATAACGAGGAGACCGCAACCACAAGAAAATGTATTGTATTAAAGTCAAAAATAAAATCACAATGTTTTCGTCACAATAAATATCCAACTTCTTCAGATAAAATGTTGTTTCACAAACAATCCATTTAAATAATGCATAGCCAATCACATCCATCAATTAATTTACTTTAATTAACTTTTAAAGTTATACATACAACCTCCATGAAATAACAGTGTGATCTAAAATATCACAAAATATTGAGCTGCAAATTCAATTTTAATTTAAAAATGAACCTCCTTTGATACTATCTCTAGTTCAGATGAAACGTGGACATCTTTTAACATTTGCAAAATTCAGGCAAATTGTCTTATGTGTCAGT